>NC_050572.1:2839251-2959251 GCF_013265735.2 Oncorhynchus mykiss | reverse complement strand
TCCACCTGGCCTAATCAATGAATCACACCTGGGACAACAGGCCTAATCAATGAATCACACATGGAACAACTGGCCTAATCAATTAATCACACCTGGGACAGCTGGCCTAATCAATGAATCACACCTGGGACAACTAGCCTAATCAATGAATCACACCTGGGACAACTAGCCTAATCAATTAATCACACCTGGGACAACTGGCCTAATCAATTAATCACACCTGGGACAACTGGCCTAATCAATTAATCACACCTGGGACAACTGGCCTAATCAATGAATCACACCTGGGACAACTGGCCTAATCAATGAATCACACCTGGGACAACTGGCCTATTCAATGAATCACACCTGGGACAACTAGCCTAATCAATGAATCACACCTGGGACAACTGGCCTAATCAATGAATCACACCTGGGACAACTGGCCTAATCAATGAATCACACCTGGGACAACTGGCCTAATCAATGAATCACACCTGGGACAACTGGCCTAATCAATGAATCACACCTGGGACAACTGGCCTAATCAATGAATCACACCTGGGACAACTGGCCTAATCAATGAATCACACCTGGGACAACTGGCCTAATCAATTAATCACACCTGGGACAACTTAGCAACTAATCAAAACATTGAAAGTTGAATCATGTCTTTTGTTGTAGGGCTGAACCAAGAGCCTCTTTCAGACCAGGATTGTTCGACCTCTAAATGATCAGCAAGCCAATTGTCATCATATATCTTGATATAGACATGGAAGAGTAAGGGACCATGGCAAGAGGGGTAGTCTTCACAACAGGTCCACCGATTGGCTTACCTGGGTCTCCACATCTGTCAATTTGCGGGTCTGCTCGGCTGATTGGCTGAAGAGTTTAGTCCCGATCTCCAACATGGCCGCCGTCTGGGTGTGGACAGCGTTTGTCTTCATCTCCTCCATCCCAGAATGCAGGTTCTCCTGGATGGACCTCTCCAGCTGGAATACAGGGAATACCAGGAATATGGTCAGGAGAGAGAGATATGCAGGGAATAGCAGGAATATGGACAGTAGAGAGAGATATACAGGGAATACCAGGAATATGGACAGTAGAGAGAGATATACAGGGAATACCAGGAATACGGTCAGTAGAGAGAGATATACAGGGAATACCAGGAATACGGTCAGGAGAGAGAGATATACAGGGAATACCAGGAATATGGACAGTAGAGAGAGATATACAGGGAATACCAGGAATACGGTCAGGAGAGAGAGATATACAGGGAATACCAGGAATATGGACAGTAGAGAGAGATATACAGGGAATACCAGGAATATGGACAGTAGAGAGAGATATACAGGGAATACCAGGAATACGGTCAGGAGAGAGAGATATACAGGGAATACCAGGAATATGGTCAGGAGAGAGAGATATACAGGGAATACCAGGAATATGGTCAGGAGAGAGAGATATACAGGGAATACCAGGAATATGGTCAGGAGAGAGAGATATACAGGGAATACCAGGAATATGGACAGTAGAGAGAGATATACAGGGAATACCAGGAATACGGTCAGGAGAGAGAGATATACAGGGAATACCAGGAATATGGACAGTAGAGAGAGATATACAGGGAATACCAGGAATACGGTCAGGAGAGAGAGATATACAGGGAATACCAGAAATATGGTCAGGAGAGAGAGATATACAGGGAATACCAGGAATACGGTCAGGAGAGAGAGATATACAGGGAATACCAGGAATATGGTCAGGAGAGAGAGATATACAGGGAATACCAGGAATATGGTCAGGAGAGAGAGATATACAGGGAATACCAGGAATATGGACAGTAGAGAGAGATATACAGGGAATACCAGAAAAACGGTCAGGAGAGAGAGATATACAGGGAATACCAGGAATATGGACAGTAGAGAGAGATATACAGGGAATACCAGGAATATGGACAGTAGAGAGAGATATACAGGGAATACCAGGAATATGGACAGTAGAGAGAGATATACAGGGAATACCAGGAATATGGACAGTAGAGAGAGATATACAGGGAATACCAGGAATACGGTCAGGAGAGAGAGATATACAGGGAATACCAGGAATATGGACAGTAGAGAGAGATATACAGGGAATACCAGGAATACGGTCAGGAGAGAGAGATATACAGGGACTACCAGGAATATGGACAGTAGAGAGAGATATACAGGGAATACCAGGAATACGGTCAGGAGAGAGAGATATACAGGGAATAACAGGAATATGGACAGTAGAGAGAGATATACAGGGAATACCAGGAATACGGTCAGGAGAGAGAGATATACAGGGAATACCAGGAATATGGACAGTAGAGAGAGATATACAGGGAATACCAGGAATATGGACAGTAGAGAGAGATATACAGGGAATACCAGGAATACGGTCAGGAGAGAGAGATATACAGGGAATACCAGGAATATGGTCAGGAGAGAGAGATATACAGGGAATACCAGGAATACGGTCAGGAGAGAGAGATATACAGGGAATACCAGGAATATGGACAGTAGAGAGAGATATACAGGGAATACCAGGAATACGGTCAGGAGAGAGAGATATACAGGGAATACCAGGAATACGGTCAGGAGAGAGAGATATACAGGGAATACCAGGAATATGGTCAGGAGAGAGAGATATACAGGGAATACCAGGAATATGGTCAGGAGAGAGAGATATACAGGGAATACCAGGAATGTGGACAGTAGAGAGAGATATACAGGCTATACCAGGAATACGGTCAGGAGAGAGAGATATACAGGGAATACCAGGAATATGGACAGTAGAGAGAGATATACAGGGAATACCAGGAATATGGACAGTAGAGAGAGATATACAGGGAATACCAGGAATATGGACAGTAGAGAGAGATATACAGGGAATACCAGGAATACGGTCAGGAGAGAGAGATATACAGGGAAAACCAGGAATATGGACAGTAGAGAGAGATATACAGGGAATACCAGGAATATGGACAGTAGAGAGAGATATACAGGGAATACCAGGAATATGGACAGTAGAGAGAGATATACAGGGAATACCAGGAATACGGTCAGGAGAGAGAGATATACAGGGAATACCAGGAATATGGACAGTAGAGAGAGATATACAGGAAATACCAGGAATACGGTCAGGAGAGAGAGATATACAGGGAATACCAGGAATATGGTCAGGAGAGAGAGATATACAGGGAATACCAGGAATATGGTCAGGAGAGAGAGATATACAGGGAATACCAGGAATATGGACAGTAGAGAGAGATATACAGGGAATACCAGGAATACGGTCAGGAGAGAGAGATATACAGGGAATACCAGGAATATGGACAGTAGAGAGAGATATACAGGGAATACCAGGAATACGGTCAGGAGAGAGAGATATACAGGGAATACCAGAAATATGGTCAGGAGAGAGAGATATACAGGGAATACCAGGAATACGGTCAGGAGAGAGAGATATACAGGGAATACCAGGAATATGGTCAGGAGAGAGAGATATACAGGGAATACCAGGAATATGGTCAGGAGAGAGAGATATACAGGGAATACCAGGAATATGGACAGTAGAGAGAGATATACAGGGAATACCAGGAATACGGTCAGGAGAGAGAGATATACAGGGAATACCAGGAATATGGACAGTAGAGAGAGATATACAGGGAATACCAGGAATATGGACAGTAGACAGAGATATACAGGGAATACCAGGAATATGGACAGTAGAGAGAGATATACAGGGAATACCAGGAATATGGACAGTAGAGAGAGATATACAGGGAATACCAGGAATACGGTCAGGAGAGAGAGATATACAGGGAATACCAGGAATATGGACAGTAGAGAGAGATATACAGGGAATACCAGGAATACGGTCAGGAGAGAGAGATATACAGGGAATACCAGGAATATGGACAGTAGAGAGAGATATACAGGGAATACCAGGAATACGGTCAGGAGAGAGAGATATACAGGGAATAACAGGAATATGGACAGTAGAGAGAGATATACAGGGAATACCAGGAATGCGGTCAGGAGAGAGAGATATACAGGGAATACCAGGAATATGGACAGTAGAGAGAGATATACAGGGAATACCAGGAATATGGACAGTAGAGAGAGATATACAGGGAATACCAGGAATACGGTCAGGAGAGAGAGATATACAGGGAATACCAGGAATATGGTCAGGAGAGAGAGATATACAGGAAATACCAGGAATACGGTCAGGAGAGAGAGATATACAGGGAATACCAGGAATATGGTCAGGAGAGAGAGATATACAGGGAATACCAGGAATATGGTCAGGAGAGAGAGATATACAGGGAATACCAGGAATATGGACAGTAGAGAGAGATATACAGGGAATACCAGGAATACGGTCAGGAGAGAGAGATATACAGGGAATACCAGGAATATGGACAGTAGAGAGAGATATACAGGGAATACCAGGAATACGGTCAGGAGAGAGAGATATACAGGGAATACCAGAAATATGGTCAGGAGAGAGAGATATACAGGGAATACCAGGAATACGGTCAGGAGAGAGAGATATACAGGGAATACCAGGAATATGGTCAGGAGAGAGAGATATACAGGGAATACCAGGAATATGGTCAGGAGAGAGAGATATACAGGGAATACCAGGAATATGGACAGTAGAGAGAGATATACAGGGAATACCAGGAATACGGTCAGGAGAGAGAGATATACAGGGAATACCAGGAATATGGACAGTAGAGAGAGATATACAGGGAATACCAGGAATATGGACAGTAGAGAGAGATATACAGGGAATACCAGGAATATGGACAGTAGAGAGAGATATACAGGGAATACCAGGAATATGGACAGTAGAGAGAGATATACAGGGAATACCAGGAATACGGTCAGGAGAGAGAGATATACAGGGAATACCAGGAATATGGACAGTAGAGAGAGATATACAGGGAATACCAGGAATACGGTCAGGAGAGAGAGATATACAGGGAATACCAGGAATATGGACAGTAGAGAGAGATATACAGGGAATACCAGGAATACGGTCAGGAGAGAGAGATATACAGGGAATAACAGGAATATGGACAGTAGAGAGAGATATACAGGGAATACCAGGAATACGGTCAGGAGAGAGAGATATACAGGGAATACCAGGAATATGGACAGTAGAGAGAGATATACAGGGAATACCAGGAATATGGACAGTAGAGAGAGATATACAGGGAATACCAGGAATACGGTCAGGAGAGAGAGATATACAGGGAATACCAGGAATATGGTCAGGAGAGAGAGATATACAGGGAATACCAGGAATACGGTCAGGAGAGAGAGATATACAGGGAATACCAGGAATATGGACAGTAGAGAGAGATATACAGGGAATACCAGGAATACGGTCAGGAGAGAGAGATATACAGGGAATACCAGGAATACGGTCAGGAGAGAGAGATATACAGGGAATACCAGGAATATGGTCAGGAGAGAGAGATATACAGGGAATACCAGGAATATGGTCAGGAGAGAGAGATATACAGGGAATACCAGGAATGTGGACAGTAGAGAGAGATATACAGGGTATACCAGGAATACGGTCAGGAGAGAGAGATATACAGGGAATACCAGGAATATGGACAGTAGAGAGAGATATACAGGGAATACCAGGAATATGGACAGTAGAGAGAGATATACAGGGAATACCAGGAATATGGACAGTAGAGAGAGATATACAGGGAATACCAGGAATACGGTCAGGAGAGAGAGATATACAGGGAAAACCAGGAATATGGACAGTAGAGAGAGATATACAGGGAATACCAGGAATATGGACAGTAGAGAGAGATATACAGGGAATACCAGGAATATGGACAGTAGAGAGAGATATACAGGGAATACCAGGAATACGGTCAGGAGAGAGAGATATACAGGGAATACCAGGAATATGGACAGTAGAGAGAGATATACAGGAAATACCAGGAATACGGTCAGGAGAGAGAGATATACAGGGAATACCAGGAATATGGACAGTAGAGAGAGATATACAGGGAATACCAGGAATATGGACAGTAGAGAGAGATATACAGGGAATACCAGGAATATGGACAGTAGAGAGAGATATACAGGGAATACCAGTAATACGGTCAGGAGAGAGAGATATACAGGGAAAACCAGGAATATGGACAGTAGAGAGAGATATACAGGGATTACCAGGAATATGGACAGTAGAGAGAGATATACAGGGAATACCAGGAATATGGTCAGGAGAGAGAGATATACAGGGAATACCAGGAATACGGTCAGGAGAGAGAGATATACAGGGAATACCAGGAATATGGACAGTAGAGAGAGATATACAGGGAATACCAGGAATATGGACAGTAGAGAGAGATATACAGGGAATACCAGGAATATGGACATTAGAGAGAGATATACAGGGAATACCAGGAATACGGTCAGGAGAGAGAGATATACAGGGAAAACCAGGAATATGGACAGTAGAGAGAGATATACAGGGAATACCAGGAATATGGACAGTAGAGAGAGATATACAGGGAATACCAGGAATATGGACAGTAGAGAGAGATATACAGGGAATACCAGGAATACGGTCAGGAGAGAGAGATATACAGGGAATACCAGGAATATGGACAGTAGAGAGAGATATACAGGAAATACCAGGAATACGGTCAGGAGAGAGAGATATACAGGGAATACCAGGAATATGGACAGTAGAGAGAGATATACAGGGAATACCAGGAATATGGACAGTAGAGAGAGATATACAGGGAATACCAGGAATATGGACAGTAGAGAGAGATATACAGGGAATACCAGGAATACGGTCAGGAGAGAGAGATATACAGGGAAAACCAGGAATATGGACAGTAGAGAGAGATATACAGGGATTACCAGGAATATGGACAGTAGAGAGAGATATACAGGGAATACCAGGAATATGGTCAGGAGAGAGAGATATACAGGGAATACCAGGAATATGGTCAGGAGAGAGAGATATACAGGGAATACCAGGAATATGGTCAGGAGAGAGAGATATACAGGGAATACCAGGAATATGGACAGTAGAGAGAGATATACAGGGAATACCAGGAATACGGTCAGGAGAGAGAGATATACAGGGAATACCAGGAATATGGACAGTAGAGAGAGATATACAGGGAATACCAGGAATACGGTCAGGAGAGAGAGATATACAGGGAATACCAGAAATATGGTCAGGAGAGAGAGATATACAGGGAATACCAGGAATACGGTCAGGAGAAAGAGATATACAGGGAATACCAGGAATATGGTCAGGAGAGAGAGATATACAGGGAATACCAGGAATATGGTCAGGAGAGAGAGATATACAGGGAATACCAGGAATATGGACAGTAGAGAGAGATATACAGGGAATACCAGGAATACGGTCAGGAGAGAGAGATATACAGGGAATACCAGGAATATGGACAGTAGAGAGAGATATACAGGGAATACCAGGAATATGGACAGTAGAGAGAGATATACAGGGAATACCAGGAATACGGTCAGGAGAGAGAGATATACAGGGAATAACAGGAATATGGACAGTAGAGAGAGATATACAGGGAATACCAGGAATACGGTCAGGAGAGAGAGATATACAGGGAATACCAGGAATATGGACAGTAGAGAGAGATATACAGGGAATACCAGGAATATGGACAGTAGAGAGAGATATACAGGGAATACCAGGAATACGGTCAGGAGAGAGAGATATACAGGGAATACCAGGAATATGGTCAGGAGAGAGAGATATACAGGGAATACCAGGAATACGGTCAGGAGAGAGAGATATACAGGGAATACCAGGAATATGGACAGTAGAGAGAGATATACAGGGAATACCAGGAATACGGTCAGGAGAGAGAGATATACAGGGAATACCAGGAATACGGTCAGGAGAGAGAGATATACAGGGAATACCAGGAATATGGTCAGGAGAGAGAGATATACAGGGAATACCAGGAATATGGTCAGGAGAGAGAAATATACAAGGAATACCAGGAATGTGGACAGTAGAGAGAGATATACAGGGAATACCAGGAATACGGTCAGGAGAGAGAGATATACAGGGAATACCAGGAATATGGACAGTAGAGAGAGATATACAGGGAATACCAGGAATATGGACAGTAGAGAGAGATATACAGGGAATACCAGGAATATGGACAGTAGAGAGAGATATACAGGGAATACCAGGAATACGGTCAGGAGAGAGAGATATACAGGGAAAACCAGGAATATGGACAGTAGAGAGAGATATACAGGGAATACCAGGAATATGGACAGTAGAGAGAGATATACAGGGAATACCAGGAATATGGACAGTAGAGAGAGATATACAGGGAATACCAGGAATACGGTCAGGAGAGAGAGATATACAGGGAATACCAGGAATATGGACAGTAGAGAGAGATATACAGGAAATACCAGGAATACGGTCAGGAGAGAGAGATATACAGGGAATACCAGGAATATGGACAGTAGAGAGAGATATACAGGGAATACCAGGAATATGGACAGTAGAGAGAGATATACAGGGAATACCAGGAATATGGACAGTAGAGAGAGATATACAGGGAATACCAGGAATACGGTCAGGAGAGAGAGATATACAGAGAAAACCAGGAATATGGACAGTAGAGAGAGATATACAGGGATTACCAGGAATATGGACAGTAGAGAGAGATATACAGGGAATACCAGGAATATGGTCAGGAGAGAGAGATATACAGGGAATACCAGGAATACGGTCAGGAGAGAGAGATATACAGGGAATACCAGGAATACGGTCAGGAGAGAGAGATATACAGGGAATACCAGGAATATGGTCAGGAGAGAGAGATATACAGGGAATACCAGGAATATGGTCAGGAGAGAGAGATATACAGGGAATACCAGGAATGTGGACAGTAGAGAGAGATATACAGGGAATACCAGGAATACGGTCAGGAGAGAGAGATATACAGGGAATACCAGGAATATGGACAGTAGAGAGAGATATACAGGGAATACCAGGAATATGGACAGTAGAGAGAGATATACAGGGAATACCAGGAATATGGACAGTAGAGAGAGATATACAGGAAATACCAGGAATACGGTCAGGAGAGAGAGATATACAGGGAAAACCAGGAATATGGACAGTAGAGAGAGATATACAGGGAATACCAGGAATATGGACAGTAGAGAGAGATATACAGGGAATACCAGGAATATGGACAGTAGAGAGAGATATACAGGGAATACCAAGAATATGGACAGTAGAGAGAGATATACAGGGAATACCAGGAATATGGACAGTAGAGAGAGATATACAGGGAATACCAGGAATACGGTCAGGAGAGAGAGATATACAGGGAATACCAGGAATATGGACAGTAGAGAGAGATATACAGGGAATACCAGGAATACGGTCAGGAGAGAGAGATATACAGGGAATACCAGGAATATGGACAGTAGAGAGAGATATACAGGGAATACCAGGAATACGGTCAGGAGAGAGAGATATACAGGGAATAACAGGAATATGGACAGTAGAGAGAGATATACAGGGAATACCAGGAATACGGTCAGGAGAGAGAGATATACAGGGAATACCAGGAATATGGACAGTAGAGAGAGATATACAGGGAATACCAGGAATATGGACAGTAGAGAGAGATATACAGGGAATACCAGGAATACGGTCAGGAGAGAGAGATATACAGGGAATACCAGGAATATGGTCAGGAGAGAGAGATATACAGGAAATACCAGGAATACGGTCAGGAGAGAGAGATATACAGGGAATACCAGGAATATGGTCAGGAGAGAGAGATATACAGGGAATACCAGGAATATGGTCAGGAGAGAGAGATATACAGGGAATACCAGGAATATGGACAGTAGAGAGAGATATACAGGGAATACCAGGAATACGGTCAGGAGAGAGAGATATACAGGGAATACCAGGAATATGGACAGTAGAGAGAGATATACAGGGAATACCAGGAATACGGTCAGGAGAGAGAGATATACAGGGAATACCAGAAATATGGTCAGGAGAGAGAGATATACAGGGAATACCAGGAATACGGTCAGGAGAGAGAGATATACAGGGAATACCAGGAATATGGTCAGGAGAGAGAGATATACAGGGAATACCAGGAATATGGTCAGGAGAGAGAGATATACAGGGAATACCAGGAATATGGACAGTAGAGAGAGATATACAGGGAATACCAGGAATACGGTCAGGAGAGAGAGATATACAGGGAATACCAGGAATATGGACAGTAGAGAGAGATATACAGGGAATACCAGGAATATGGACAGTAGAGAGAGATATACAGGGAATACCAGGAATATGGACAGTAGAGAGAGATATACAGGGAATACCAGGAATATGGACAGTAGAGAGAGATATACAGGGAATACCAGGAATACGGTCAGGAGAGAGAGATATACAGGGAATACCAGGAATATGGACAGTAGAGAGAGATATACAGGGAATACCAGGAATACGGTCAGGAGAGAGAGATATACAGGGAATACCAGGAATATGGACAGTAGAGAGAGATATACAGGGAATACCAGGAATACGGTCAGGAGAGAGAGATATACAGGGAATAACAGGAATATGGACAGTAGAGAGAGATATACAGGGAATACCAGGAATACGGTCAGGAGAGAGAGATATACAGGGAATACCAGGAATATGGACAGTAGAGAGAGATATACAGGGAATACCAGGAATATGGACAGTAGAGAGAGATATACAGGGAATACCAGGAATACGGTCAGGAGAGAGAGATATACAGGGAATACCAGGAATATGGTCAGGAGAGAGAGATATACAGGGAATACCAGGAATACGGTCAGGAGAGAGAGATATACAGGGAATACCAGGAATATGGACAGTAGAGAGAGATATACAGGGAATACCAGGAATACGGTCAGGAGAGAGAGATATACAGGGAATACCAGGAATACGGTCAGGAGAGAGAGATATACAGGGAATACCAGGAATATGGTCAGGAGAGAGAGATATACAGGGAATACCAGGAATATGGTCAGGAGAGAGAGATATACAGGGAATACCAGGAATGTGGACAGTAGAGAGAGATATACAGGGTATACCAGGAATACGGTCAGGAGAGAGAGATATACAGGGAATACCAGGAATATGGACAGTAGAGAGAGATATACAGGGAATACCAGGAATATGGACAGTAGAGAGAGATATACAGGGAATACCAGGAATATGGACAGTAGAGAGAGATATACAGGGAATACCAGGAATACGGTCAGGAGAGAGAGATATACAGGGAAAACCAGGAATATGGACAGTAGAGAGAGATATACAGGGAATACCAGGAATATGGACAGTAGAGAGAGATATACAGGGAATACCAGGAATATGGACAGTAGAGAGAGATATACAGGGAATACCAGGAATACGGTCAGGAGAGAGAGATATACAGGGAATACCAGGAATATGGACAGTAGAGAGAGATATACAGGAAATACCAGGAATACGGTCAGGAGAGAGAGATATACAGGGAATACCAGGAATATGGACAGTAGAGAGAGATATACAGGGAATACCAGGAATATGGACAGTAGAGAGAGATATACAGGGAATACCAGGAATATGGACAGTAGAGAGAGATATACAGGGAATACCAGGAATACGGTCAGGAGAGAGAGATATACAGGGAAAACCAGGAATATGGACAGTAGAGAGAGATATACAGGGATTACCAGGAATATGGACAGTAGAGAGAGATATACAGGGAATACCAGGAATATGGTCAGGAGAGAGAGATATACAGGGAATACCAGGAATACGGTCAGGAGAGAGAGATATACAGGGAATACCAGGAATATGGACAGTAGAGAGAGATATACAGGGAATACCAGGAATATGGACAGTAGAGAGAGATATACAGGGAATACCAGGAATATGGACATTAGAGAGAGATATACAGGGAATACCAGGAATACGGTCAGGAGAGAGAGATATACAGGGAAAACCAGGAATATGGACAGTAGAGAGAGATATACAGGGAATACCAGGAATATGGACAGTAGAGAGAGATATACAGGGAATACCAGGAATATGGACAGTAGAGAGAAATATACAGGGAATACCAGGAATACGGTCAGGAGAGAGAGATATACAGGGAATACCAGGAATATGGACAGTAGAGAGAGATATACAGGAAATACCAGGAATACGGTCAGGAGAGAGAGATATACAGGGAATACCAGGAATATGGACAGTAGAGAGAGATATACAGGGAATACCAGGAATATGGACAGTAGAGAGAGATATACAGGGAATACCAGGAATATGGACAGTAGAGAGAGATATACAGGGAATACCAGGAATACGGTCAGGAGAGAGAGATATACAGGGAAAACCAGGAATATGGACAGTAGAGAGCGATATACAGGGATTACCAGGAATATGGACAGTAGAGAGAGATATACAGGGAATACCAGGAATATGGTCAGGAGAGAGAGATATACAGGGAATACCAGGAATATGGTCAGGAGAGAGAGATATACAGGGAATACCAGGAATATGGTCAGGAGAGAGAGATATACAGGGAATACCAGGAATATGGACAGTAGAGAGAGATATACAGGGAATACCAGGAATACGGTCAGGAGAGAGAGATATACAGGGAATACCAGGAATATGGACAGTAGAGAGAGATATACAGGGAATACCAGGAATACGGTCAGGAGAGAGAGATATACAGGGAATACCAGAAATATGGTCAGGAGAGAGAGATATACAGGGAATACCAGGAATACGGTCAGGAGAAAGAGATATACAGGGAATACCAGGAATATGGTCAGGAGAGAGAGATATACAGGGAATACCAGGAATATGGTCAGGAGAGAGAGATATACAGGGAATACCAGGAATATGGACAGTAGAGAGAGATATACAGGGAATACCAGGAATACGGTCAGGAGAGAGAGATATACAGGGAATACCAGGAATATGGACAGTAGAGAGAGATATACAGGGAATACCAGGAATATGGACAGTAGAGAGAGATATACAGGGAATACCAGGAATACGGTCAGGAGAGAGAGATATACAGGGAATAACAGGAATATGGACAGTAGAGAGAGATATACAGGGAATACCAGGAATACGGTCAGGAGAGAGAGATATACAGGGAATACCAGGAATATGGACAGTAGAGAGAGATATACAGGGAATACCAGGAATATGGACAGTAGAGAGAGATATACAGGGAATACCAGGAATACGGTCAGGAGAGAGAGATATACAGGGAATACCAGGAATATGGTCAGGAGAGAGAGATATACAGGGAATACCAGGAATACGGTCAGGAGAGAGAGATATACAGGGAATACCAGGAATATGGACAGTAGAGAGAGATATACAGGGAATACCAGGAATACGGTCAGGAGAGAGAGATATACAGGGAATACCAGGAATACGGTCAGGAGAGAGAGATATACAGGGAATACCAGGAATATGGTCAGGAGAGAGAGATATACAGGGAATACCAGGAATATGGTCAGGAGAGAGAGATATACAAGGAATACCAGGAATGTGGACAGTAGAGAGAGATATACAGGGAATACCAGGAATACGGTCAGGAGAGAGAGATATACAGGGAATACCAGGAATATGGACAGTAGAGAGAGATATACAGGGAATACCAGGAATATGGACAGTAGAGAGAGATATACAGGGAATACCAGGAATATGGACAGTAGAGAGAGATATACAGGGAATACCAGGAATACGGTCAGGAGAGAGAGATATACAGGGAAAACCAGGAATATGGACAGTAGAGAGAGATATACAGGGAATACCAGGAATATGGACAGTAGAGAGAGATATACAGGGAATACCAGGAATATGGACAGTAGAGAGAGATATACAGGGAATACCAGGAATACGGTCAGGAGAGAGAGATATACAGGGAATACCAGGAATATGGACAGTAGAGAGAGATATACAGGAAATACCAGGAATACGGTCAGGAGAGAGAGATATACAGGGAATACCAGGAATATGGACAGTAGAGAGAGATATACAGGGAATACCAGGAATATGGACAGTAGAGAGAGATATACAGGGAATACCAGGAATATGGACAGTAGAGAGAGATATACAGGGAATACCAGGAATACGGTCAGGAGAGAGAGATATACAGAGAAAACCAGGAATATGGACAGTAGAGAGAGATATACAGGGATTACCAGGAATATGGACAGTAGAGAGAGATATACAGGGAATACCAGGAATATGGTCAGGAGAGAGAGCTATACAGGGAATACCAGGAATACTGTCAGGAGAGAGAGATATACAGGGAATACCAGGAATACGGTCAGGAGAGAGAGATATACAGGGAATACCAGGAATATGGTCAGGAGAGAGAGATATACAGGGAATACCAGGAATATGGTCAGGAGAGAGAGATATACAGGGAATACCAGGAATGTGGACAGTAGAGAGAGATATACAGGGAATACCAGGAATACGGTCAGGAGAGAGAGATATACAGGGAATACCAGGAATATGGACAGTAGAGAGAGATATACAGGGAATACCAGGAATATGGACAGTAGAGAGAGATATACAGGGAATACCAGGAATATGGACAGTAGAGAGAGATATACAGGGAATACCAGGAATACGGTCAGGAGAGAGAGATATACAGGGAAAACCAGGAATATGGACAGTAGAGAGAGATATACAGGGAATACCAGGAATATGGACAGTAGAGAGAGATATACAGGGAATACCAGGAATATGGACAGTAGAGAGAGATATACAGGGAATACCAGGAATACGGTCAGGAGAGAGAGATATACAGGGAATACCGGGAATATGGACAGTAGAGAGAGATATACAGGAAATACCAGGAATACGGTCAGGAGAGAGAGATATACAGGGAATACCAGGAATATGGACAGTAGAGAGAGATATACAGGGAATACCAGGAATATGGACAGTAGAGAGAGATATACAGGGAATACCAGGAATATGGACAGTAGAGAGAGATATACAGGGAATACCAGGAATACGGTCAGGAGAGAGAGATATACAGGGAAAACCAGGAATATGGACAGTAGAGAGATATATACAGGGATTACCAGGAATATGGACAGTAGAGAGAGATATACAGGGAATACCAGGAATATGGTCAGGAGAGAGAGATATACAGGGAATACCAGGAATACGGTCAGGAGAGAGAGATATACAGGGAATACCAGGAATATGGAAAGTAGAGAGAGATATACAGGGAATACCAGGAATACGGTCAGGAGAGAGAGATATACAGGGAATACCAGGAATACGGTCAGGAGAGAGAGATATACAGGGAATACCAGGAATATGGACAGTAGAGAGAGATATACAGGGAATAACAGGAATACGGTCAGGAGAGAGAGCTATACAGGGAATAACAGGAATATGGACAGTAGAGAGAGATATACAGGGAATACCAGGAATATGGTCAGGAGAGAGAGATATACAGGGAATACCAGGAATATGGACAGTAGAGAGAGACATACAGGGAATACCAGGAATATGGTCAGGAGAGAGAGATATACAGGGAATACCAGGAATATGGACAGTAGAGAGAGATATACAGGGAATACCAGGAATACGGTCAGGAGAGAGAGATATACAGGGAATACCAGGAATACGGTCAGGAGAGAGAGATATACAGGGAATACCAGGAATATGGTCAGGAGAGAGAGATATACAGGGAATACCAGGAATATGGTCAGGAGAGAGAGATATACAGGGAATACCAGGAATATGGACAGTAGAGAGAGATATACAGGGAATACCAGGAATACGGTCAGGAGAGAGAGATATACAGGGAATACCAGGAATATGGACAGTAGAGAGAGATATACAGGGAATACCAGGAATATGGACAGTAGAGAGAGATATACAGGGAATACCAGGAATATGGACAGTAGAGAGAGATATACAGGGAATACCAGGAATACGGTCAGGAGAGAGAGATATACAGGGAAAACCAGGAATATGGATAGTAGAGAGAGATATACAGGGAATACCAGGAATACGGTCAGGAGAGAGAGATATACAGGGAATACCAGGAATATGGACAGTAGAGAGAGATATACAGGGAATACCAGGAATATGGACAGTAGAGAGAGATATACAGGGAATACCAGGAATACGGTCAGGAGAGAGAGATATACAGGGAAAACCAGGAATATGGACAGTAGAGAGAGATATACAGGGAATACCAGGAATATGGACAGTAGAGAGAGATATACAGGGAATACCAGGAATATGGACAGTAGAGAGAGATATACAGGGAATACCAGGAATACGGTCAGGAGAGAGAGATATACAGGGAATACCAGGAATATGGAAAGTAGAGAGAGATATACAGGGAATACCAGGAATACGGTCAGGAGAGAGAGATATACAGGGAATACCAGGAATATGGACAGTAGAGAGAGATATACAGGGAATACCAGGAATACGGTCAGGAGAGAGAGATATACAGGGAATACCAGGAATACGGTCAGGAGAGAGAGATATACAGGGAATACCAGGAGTATGGACAGTAGAGAGAGATATACAGGGAATACCAGGAATACGGTCAGGAGAGAGAGATATATAGGGAATACCAGGAGTATGGACAGTAGAGAGAGATATACAGGAAATACCAGGAATACGGTCAGGAGAGAGATATACAGGGAATACCAGGAATACGGTCAGGAGAGAGAGATATACAGGGAATACCAGGAATATGGAAAGTAGAGAGAGATATACAGGGAATACCAGGAATACGGTCAGGGGAGAGAGATATACAGGGAATACCAGGAATATGGACAGTAGAGAGAGATATACAGGGAATAGAAATATGGAAAGTAGAGAGAGATATACAGGGAATACCAGGAATACGGTCAGGGGAGAGAGATATACAGGGAATACCAGGAATATGGACAGTAGAGAGAGATATACAGGGAATACCAGGAATACGGTCAGGAGAGAGAGATATACAGGGAATACCAGGAATACGGTCAGGAGAGAGAGATATACAGGGAATACCAGGAGTATGGACAGTAGAGAGAGATATACAGGGAATACCAGGAATACGGTCAGGAGAGAGAGATATACAGGGAATAACAGGAATATGGACAGTAGAGAGAGATATACAGGGAATACCAGGAATACGGTCAGGAGAGAGAGATATACAGGGAATACCAGGAATATGGACAGTAGAGAGAGATATACATGGAATACCAGGAATATGGACAGTAGAGAGAGATATACAGGGAATACCAGGAATACGGTCAGGAGAGAGAGATATACAGGGAATACCAGGAATACGGTCAGGAGAGAGAGATATACAGGGAATACCAGGAATATGGTCAGGAGAGAGAGATATACAGGGAATACCAGGAATATGGTCAGGAGAGAGAGATATACAGGGAATACCAGGAATATGGACAATAGAGAGAGATATACAGGGAATACCAGGAATATGGTCAGGAGAGAGAGATATACAGGGAATACCAGGAATATGGACAGTAGAGAGAGATATACAGGGAATACCAGGAATACGGTCAGGAGAGAGAGATATACAGGGAATGCCAGGAATATGGTCAGGAGAGAGAGATATACAGGGAATACCAGGAATATGGTCAGGAGAGAGAGATATACAGGGAATACCAGGAATATGGTCAGGAGAGAGAGATATACAGGGAATACCAGGAATATGGACAGTAAAGAGAGATATACAGGGAATACCAGGAATATGGTCAGGAGAGAGAGATATACAGGGAATACCAGGAATATGGACAGTAGAGAGAGATATACAGGGAATACCAGGAATACGGTCAGGAGAGAGAGATATACAGGGAATACCAGGAATATGGACAGTAGAGAGAGATATACAGGGAATACCAGGAATACGGTCAGGAGAGAGAGATATACAGGGAATACCAGGAATACGGTCAGGAGAGAGAGATATACAGGGAATACCAGGAGTATGGACAGTAGAGAGAGATATACAGGGAATACCAGGAATACGGTCAGGAGAGAGAGATATACAGGGAATACCAGGAATATGGACAGTAGAGAGAGATATACAGGAAATACCAGGAATACGGTCAGGAGAGAGAGATATACAGGGAATAACAGGAATACGGTCAGGAGAGAGAGATATACAGGGAATACCAGGAATATGGAAAGTAGAGAGAGATATACAGGGAATACCAGGAATACGGTCAGGAGAGAGAGATATACAGGGAATACCAGGAATATGGACAGTAGAGAGAGATATACAGGGAATACCAGGAATACGGTCAGGAGAGAGAGAGATATACAGGGAATACCAGGAATATGGTCAGGAGAGAGAGATATACAGGGAATACCAGGAGTATGGACAGTAGAGAGAGATATACAGGGAATACCAGGAATACGGTCAGGAGAGAGAGATATACAGGGAATACCAGGAATATGGACAGTAGAGAGAGATATACAGGAAATACCAGGAATACGGTCAGGAGAGAGAGATATACAGGGAATACCAGGAATAGGGACAGTAGAGAGAGATATACAGGGAATACCAGGAATACGGTCAGGAGAGAGAGATATACAGGGAATACCAGTAATATGGACAGTAGAGAGAGATATACAGGGAATACCAGGAATACGGTCAGGAGAGAGAGATATACAGGGAATACCAGGAATATGGACAGTAGAGAGAGATATACAGGGAATAACAGGAATACGGTCAGGAGAGAGAGATATACAGGGAATAACAGGAATATGGACAGTAGAGAGAGATATACAGGGAATACCAGGAATACGGTCAGGAGAGAGAGATATACAGGGAATACCAGGAATATGGACAGTGGAGAGAGATATACATGGAATACCAGGAATATGGACAGTAGAGAGAGATATACAGGGAATACCAGGAATACGGTCAGGAGAGAGAGATATACAGGGAATACCAGGAATACGGTCAGGAGAGAGAGATATACAGGGAATACCAGGAATATGGTCAGGAGAGAGAGATATACAGGGAATACCAGGAATATGTTCAGGAGAGAGATATATACAGGGAATACCAGGAATAAGGACAATAGAGAGAGATATACAGGGAATACCAGGAATATGGTCAGGAGAGAGAGATATACAGGGAATACCAGGAATATGGACAGTAGAGAGAGATATACAGGGAATACCAGGAATACGGTCAGGAGAGAGAGATATACAGGGAATGCCAGGAATATGGTCAGGAGAGAGAGATATACAGGGAATACCAGGAATATGGTCAGGAGAGAGAGATATACAGGGAATACCAGGAATATGGTCAGGAGAGAGAGATATACAGGGAATACCAGGAATATGGACAGTAGAGAGAGATATACAGGGAATACCAGGAATATGGTCAGGAGAGAGAGATATACAGGGAATACCAGGAATATGGACAGTAGAGAGAGATATACAGGGAATACCAGGAATATGGTCAGGAGAGAGAGATATACAGGGAATACCAGGAATATGGACAGTAGAGAGAGATATACAGGGAATAACAGGAATATGGACAGTAGAGAGAGATATACAGGGAATACCAGGAATATGGTCAGGAGAGAGAGATATACAGGGAATACCAGGAATATGGACAGTAGAGAGAGATATACAGGGAATACCAGGAATATGGTCAGGAGAGAGAGATATACAGGGAATACCAGGAATATGGACAGTAGAGAGAGATATACAGGGAATACCAGGAATACGGTCAGGAGAGAGAGATATACAGGGAATACCAGGAATATGGTCAGGAGAGAGAGATATACAGGGAATACCAGGAATATGGTCAGGAGAGAGAGATATACAGGGAATACCAGGAATATGGTCAGGAGAGAGAGATATACAGGGAATACCAGGAATATGGACAGTAGAGAGAGATATACAGGGAATACCAGGAATACGGTCAGGAGAGAGAGATATACAGGGAATACCAGGAATATGGACAGTAGAGAGAGATATACAGGGAATACCAGGAATATGGACAGTAGAGAGAGATATACAGGGAATACCAGGAATATGGACAGTAGAGAGAGATATACAGGGAATACCAGGAATACGGTCAGGAGAGAGAGATATACAGGGAAAACCAGGAATATGGACAGTAGAGAGAGATATACAGGGAATACCAGGAATATGGTCAGGAGAGAGAGATATACAGGGAATACCAGGAATATGGACAGTAGAGAGAGATATACAGGGAATAACAGGAATACGGTCAGGAGAGAGAGATATACAGGGAATACCAGGAATATGGACAGTAGAGAGAGATATACAGGGAATACCAGGAATACGGTCAGGAGAGAGAGATAGACAGGGAATACCAGGAATATGGACAGTAGAGAGAGATATACAGGGAATACCAGGAATACGGTCAGGAGAGACAGATATACAGGGAATACCAGGAATACGGTCAGGAGAGAGAGATATACAGGGAATACCAGGAATATGGACAGTAGAAAGAGATATACAGGGAATACCAGGAATACGGTCAGGAGAGAGAGATATACAGGGAATACCAGGAATATGGACAGTAGAGAGAGATATACAGGAAATACCAGGAATACGGTCAGGAGAGAGAGATATACAGGGAATACCAGGAATAGGGACAGTAGAGAGAGATATACAGGGAATACCAGGAATATGGACAGTAGAGAGAGATATACAGGGAATACCAGGAATATGGACAGTAGAGAGAGATATACAGGGAATACCAGGAATACGGTCAGGAGAGAGAGATATACAGGGAATACCAGGAATATGGACAGTAGAGAGAGATATACAGGGAATACCAGGAATACGGTCAGGAGAGAGAGATATACAGGGAATACCAGGAATATGGACAGTAGAGAGAGATATACAGGGAATAACAGGAATACGGTCAGGAGAGAGAGATATACAGGGAATAACAGGAATATGGACAGTAGAGAGAGATATACAGGGAATACCAGGAATACGGTCAGGAGAGAGAGATATACAGGGAATACCAGGAATATGGACAGTAGAGAGAGATATACAGGGAATACCAGGAATATGGACAGTAGAGAGAGATATACAGGGAATACCAGGAATACGGTCAGGAGAGAGAGATATACAGGGAATACCAGGAATACGGTCAGGAGAGAGAGATATACAGGGAATACCAGGAATATGGTCAGGAGAGATAGATATACAGGGAATACCAGGAATATGGACAGTAGAGAGAGATATACAGGGAATACCAGGAATACGGTCAGGAGAGAGAGATATACAGGGAAAACCAGGAATATGGACAGTAGAGAGAGATATACAGGGAATACCAGGAATATGGTCAGGAGAGAGAGATATACAGGGAATACCAGGAATATGGACAGTAGAGAGAGATATACAGGGAATAACAGGAATACGGTCAGGAGAGAGAGATATACAGGGAATACCAGGAATATGGACAGTAGAGAGAGATATACAGGGAATACCAGGAATACGGTCAGGAGAGAGAGATAGACAGGGAATACCAGGAATATGGACAGTAGAGAGAGATATACAGGGAATACGGTCAGGAGAGACAGATATACAGGGAATACCAGGAATACGGTCAGGAGAGAGAGATATACAGGGAATACCAGGAATATGGACAGTAGAAAGAGATATACAGGGAATACCAGGAATACGGTCAGGAGAGAGAGATATACAGGGAATACCAGGAATATGGACAGTAGAGAGAGATATACAGGAAATACCAGGAATACGGTCAGGAGAGAGAGATATACAGGGAATACCAGGAATAGGGACAGTAGAGAGAGATATACAGGGAATACCAGGAATATGGACAGTAGAGAGAGATATACAGGGAATACCAGGAATATGGACAGTAGAGAGAGATATACAGGGAATACCAGGAATACGGTCAGGAGAGAGAGATATACAGGGAATGCCAGGAATATGGTCAGGAGAGAGAGATATACAGGGAATACCAGGAATATGGTCAGGAGAGAGAGATATACAGGGAATACCAGGAATATGGTCAGGAGAGAGAGATATACAGGGAATACCAGGAATATGGACAGTAGAGAGAGATATACAGGGAATACCAGGAATACGGTCAGGAGAGAGAGATATACAGGGAATACCAGGAATATGGACAGTAGAGAGAGATATACAGGGAATAACAGGAATACGGTCAGGAGAGAGAGATATACAGGGAATAACAGGAATATGGACAGTAGAGAGAGATATACAGGGAATACCAGGAATACGGTCAGGAGAGAGAGATATACAGGGAATACCAGGAATATGGACAGTAGAGAGAGATATACAGGGAATACCAGGAATATGGACAGTAGAGAGAGATATACAGGGAATACCAGGAATACGGTCAGGAGAGAGAGATATACAGGGAATACCAGGAATACGGTCAGGAGAGAGAGATATACAGGGAATACCAGGAATATGGTCAGGAGAGAGAGATATACAGGGAATACCAGGAATATGGTCAGGAGAGAGAGACATACAGGGAATACCAGGAATATGGACAGTAGAGAGAGATATACAGGGAATACCAGGAATACGGTCAGGAGAGAGAGATATACAGGGAATACCAGGAATATGGACAGTAGAGAGAGATATACAGGGAATACCAGGAATACGGTCAGGAGAGAGAGATATACAGGGAATACCAGGAATTTGGTCAGGAGAGAGAGATATACAGGGAATACCAGGAATACGGTCAGGAGAGAGAGATATACAGGGAATACCAGGAATATGGTCAGGAGAGAGAGATATACAGGGAATACCAGGGATATGGACAGGAGAGAGAGATATACAGGGAATACCAGGAATATGGACAGTAGAGAGAGATATACAGGGAATACCAGGAACACGGTCAGGAGAGAGAGATATACAGGGAATACCAGGAATATGGACAGTAGAGAGAGATATACAGGGAATACCAGGAATATGGACAGTAGAGAGAGATATACAGGGAATACCAGGAATATGGACAGTAGAGAGAGATATACAGGGAATACCAGGAATACGGTCAGGAGAGAGAGATATACAGGGAAAACCAGGAATATGGACAGTAGAGAGAGATATACAGGGAATACCAGGAATATGGACAGTAGAGAGAGATATACAGGGAATACCAGGAATATGGACAGTAGAGAGAGATATACAGGGAATACCAGGAATACAGTCAGGAGAGAGAGATATACAGGGAATACCAGGAATATGGAAAGTAGAGAGAGATATACAGGGAATACCAGGAATACGGTCAGGAGAGAGAGATATACAGGGAATACCAGGAATATGGACAGTAGAGAGAGATATACAGGGAATACCAGGAATACGGTCAGGAGAGAGAGATATACAGGGAATACCAGGAATATGGTCAGGAGAGAGAGATATACAGGGAATACCAGGAGTATGGACAGTAGAGAGAGATATACAGGGAATACCAGGAATACGGTCAGGAGAGAGAGATATACAGGGAATACCAGGAATACGGTCAGGAGAGAGAGATATACAGGGAATACCAGGAATATGGAAAGTAGAGAGAGATATACAGGGAATACCAGGAATACGGTCAGGAGAGAGAGATATACAGGGAATACCAGGAGTATGGACAGTAGAGAGATATATACAGGGAATACCAGGAATACGGTCAGGAGAGAGAGATATACAGGGAATACCAGGAATATGGACAGTAGAGAGAGATATACAGGAAATACCAGGAATACGGTCAGGAGAGAGAGATATGCAGGGAATACCAGGAATAGGGACAGTAGAGATAGATATACAGGTAATACCAGGAATACGGTCAGGAGAGAGAGATATACAGGGAATACCAGTAATATGGACAGTAGAGAGAGATATACAGGGAATACCAGGAATACGGTCAGGAGAGAGAGATATACAGGGAATACCAGGAATATGGACAGTAGAGAGAGATATACAGGGAATAACAGGAATACGGTCAGGAGAGAGAGATATACAGGGAATAACAGGAATATGGACAGTAGAGAGAGATATACAGGGAATACCAGGAATACGGTCAGGAGAGAGAGATATACAGGGAATACCAGGAATATGGACAGTAGAGAGAGATATACATGGAATACCAGGAATATGGACAGTAGAGAGAGATATACAGGGAATACCAGGAATACGGTCAGGAGAGAGAGATATACAGGGAATACCAGGAATACGGTCAGGAGAGAGAGATATACAGGGAATACCAGGAATATGGTCAGGAGAGAGAGATATACAGGGAATGCCAGGAATATGGTCAGGAGAGAGAGATATACAGGGAATACCAGGAATACAGTCAGGAGAGAGAGATATACAGGGAATACCAGGAATATGGACAGTAGAGAGAGATATACAGGGTATACCAGGAATACGGTCAGGAGAGAGAGATATACAGGGAAAACCAGGAATATGGACAGTAGAGAGAGATATACAGGGAATACCAGGAATATGGACAGTAGAGAGAGATATACAGGGAATACCAGGAATATGGACAGTAGAGAGAGATATACAGGGAATACCAGGAATACAGTCAGGAGAGAGAGATATACAGGGAATACCAGGAATACGGTCAGGAGAGAGAGATATACAGGGAATACCAGGAATATGGACAGTAGAGAGAGATATACAGGAAATACCAGGAATACGGTCAGGAGAGAGAGATATACAGGGAATACCAGGAATAATGACAGTAGAGAGAGATATACAGGAAATACCAGGAATACGGTCAGGAGAGAGAGATATGCAGGGAATACCAGGAATAGGGACAGTAGAGATAGATATACAGGTAATACCAGGAATACGGTCAGGAGAGAGAGATATACAGGGAATACCAGTAATATGGACAGTAGAGAGAGATATACAGGGAATACCAGGAATACGGTCAGGAGAGAGCGATATACAGGGAATACCAGGAATATGGACAGTAGAGAGAGATATAAAGGGAATAACAGGAATACGGTCAGGAGAGAGATATACAGGGAATAACAGGAATATGGACAGTAGAGAGAGATATACAGGGAATACCAGGAATACGGTCAGGAGAGAGAGATATACAGGGAATACCAGGAATATGGACAGTAGAGAGAGATATACATGGAATACCAGGAATATGGACAGTAGAGAGAGATATACAGGGAATACCAGGAATACGGTCAGGAGAGAGAGATATACAGGGAATACCAGGAATACGGTCAGGAGAGAGAGATATACAGGGAATACCAGGAATATGGTCAGGAGAGAGAGATATACAGGGAATACCAGGAATATGGTCAGGAGAGAGAGATATACAGGGAATACCAGGAATATGGACAATAGAGAGAGATATACAGGGAATACCAGGAATATGGTCAGGAGAGAGAGATATACAGGGAATACCAGGAATATGGACAGTAGAGAGAGATATACAGGGAATACCAGGAATTCGGTCAGGAGAGAGAGATATACAGGGAATGCCAGGAATATGGTCAGGAGAGAGAGATATACAGGGAATACCAGGAATATGGTCAGGAGAGAGAGATATACAGGGAATACCAGGAATATGGTCAGGAGAGAGAGATATACAGGGAATACCAGGAATATGGACAGTAGAGAGAGATATACAGGGAATACCAGGAATACGGTCAGGAGAGAGAGATATACAGGGAATACCAGGAATATGGACAGTAGAGAGAGATATACAGGGAATACCAGGAATATGGACAGTAGAGAGAGATATACAGGGAATACCAGGAATATGGACAGTAGAGAGAGATATACAGGGAATACCAGGAATACGGTCAGGAGAGAGAGATATACAGGGAAAACCAGGAATATGGACAGTAGAGAGAGATATACAGGGAATACCAGGAATATGGTCAGGAGAGAGAGATATACAGGGAATACCAGGAATATGGACAGTAGAGAGAGATATACAGGGAATACCAGGAATATGGTCAGGAGAGAGAGATATACAGGGAATACCAGGAATATGGTCAGGAGAGAGAGATATACAGGGAATACCAGGAATACGGTCAGGAGAGAGAGATATACAGGGAATACCAGGAATACGGTCAGGAGAGAGAAAAATACACATCAACACCATCAGACACCCTAGACCCACTCCAATTTGCATACCGCCCTAACAGAACCACCGATGATGCAATCTCTATTGCACTCCACACTGCCCTTTCCCACCTGGACAAAAGTAACACTTATGTGAGAATGTTGTTCATTGACTACAGCTCAGCGTTCAACACCATGGTGCCCTCAAAGCTCATCACTAAGCTAAGGACTCTGGGACTAAACACCTCCCTCTGCAACTGGATCCTGGACTTCCTGACGGGCCGCCCCCAGGTGGTAAGGGTAGGTAACAACACATCCGCCACACTGGTCCTCAACACAGGGGCCCCTCAGGGGTGCGTGCTCAGCCCCCTCCTGTACTGCTGATGACACAACAGTGGTAGGCCTGATCATCGACAACGATTAGACCGCCTATAGGGAGGAGGTCGGAGACCTGGCCATGTGGTACCAGGACAACAACCTCCCCCTCAACGTGATCAAGACAAAGGAGTTGATTGTGGACTAAAGGAAAAGGAGGACCGAGCCCCCCATTCTCATTGAAGGGGCTGTTGTGGAGCAAGTTGAGAGCTTCAAGTTCTTGGTGTCCACATCACCAACAAATGAACATGGTCCATGTTCATGACAGTCATGATGAGGGCACGACAAAACCTATTCCCCCTTCAGGAGACTGAAAAGATTTAGCATGGGTCATCAGATCCTCAAACGTTTCGACAGCTGCACCATCGAGAGCATCCTGTCTGGTTGCATCACTGCCTGGTAAAGGCCCATGCTCTGCCTCCAACCGCAAGGCACTACAGAGGGTAGTGGGTATGGCCCAGTGCTTCACCACAGGATATCAGTCATTTAATAGGCCTGTTAAACCACAGAACATTAGTCACGCATTTCCAGCCATGTCACCAACACACTCTCCCTCTCTCTGTCATCAACACACTCTCACTCTCTCTCTGTCACCAACACACTCTCCCT
Organism: Oncorhynchus mykiss; assembly: GCF_013265735.2. Taxonomy (NCBI): domain Eukaryota; kingdom Metazoa; phylum Chordata; class Actinopteri; order Salmoniformes; family Salmonidae; genus Oncorhynchus; species Oncorhynchus mykiss. The sequence continues at coordinate 2,932,095 of NC_050572.1, read as the reverse complement.
CTCTCTGTCACCAACACACTCTCCCTCTCTCTCTGTCACCAACACTCTCCCTCTCTCTCTCACCAACACTCTCCCTCTCTCTCTCACCAACACTCTCCCTCTCTCTGTCACCAACACTCTCCCTCTCTCTCTGTCACCAACACTCTCCCTCTCTCTCTCACCAACACTCTCCCTCACTCTCACCAACACACTCTCCCTCTCTCTGTCACCAACACACTCTCCCTCTCTCTCTGTCACCAACACTCTCCCTCTCTCTCTCACCAACACTCTCCCTCTCTCTGTCACCAACACTCTCCCTCTCTCTCTGTCACCAACACTCTCCCTCTCTCTCTCACCAACACTCTCCCTCACTCTCACCAACACACTCTCCCTCTCTCTCTGTCACCAACACACTCTCCCTCTCTCTGTCACCAACACACTCTCCCTCTCTCTCTGTCACCAACACTCTCCCTCACTCTCACCAACACACTCTCCCTCTCGCTCTGTCACCAACACACTCCATCTCTCTCTGTCACCAACACACTCTCCCTCGCTCTGTCACCAACACACGCCATCTCTCTCTGTCACCAACACACTCTCCCTCTCTCTCTGTCACTAACACACTCTCCGTCTCACCAACACACTCCATCTCTCTCTGTCACCAACACACTCTCCCTCTCTTTCTGTCACCAACACACTCTCCCTCTCACCAACACACTCTCCCGTTCTCTGTCACCAACACACTCTCCCTCTCTCTGTCACCAACACTCTCCCTCTCTCTGTCACCAACACACTCCCTCTCTCTGTCACCAACACACTCTCCCTCTCTCTGTCACCAACACACTCTCCCTCTCTCTGTCACCAACACACTCTCCCTTTCTCTGTCACCAACACACTCTCCCTCTCTCTGTCACCAACACACTCCCTCTCTCTTTCACCAACACACTCTCCCTCTCTCTCTGTCACCAACACACTCTCCCTCTCTCTCTGTCACCAACACACTCCCCCCCTCTCTCTCACACACACACACACACACACACACACACACTCACCATCTCTCACATTCACACACACACACACTCACTCACTCACGTGCAAACTCACACATACACACACACTCACACATACACATGCAAACTCCCACATACACACACACACACACGCACACACACACACACACACACACACACACACACACACACACACACACACACACACACACACACACACACACACACACACACACACACACACACCCACACACACACACACACACTCTCTCTCTCTCTCTTTAGTGACTACCTCTGGTTTAGTGAACCCTGAGGGAGAACAGAAAGACAATGTGTTACCTTCTGCAACCATTGTGTATTATTCTCTGTGGAGCTCTCCAGTCTCTCCAGCTTCCTCTCCTGCCATGAGGACCTAGCGGGCTGGGCTTTGTCCTGCTCAGGGTGACTCGATCCTGGGTCTGGGGCTGGCGGTGGTGGGGAGTCCCTCTGGAGGGAGTTGGTGACCTGGAAGTCTTTGAGGGGCTGGCAGTGTTCCACCTCGGGGAGAATGAAGGTGTAACTGCAGGGTCCATGCTGCACCCGGTGCTTCTTCTTCTCTGAGCCAATCACTGCAGTCGACAGGTACACCATGTAGACCAGGGCCAGGGCCAGCAGCCGGTCCATCTCAGGTGAGACGAGGACAGGGGGGGAGAGGAGTGAGGGAGAGGGAGAAGGGTCAGGGTAAGTGGAGCAGAGAAGAACAACGGAAGTCTTTCTCTCTCTGTCTTCAATGCTTCTTCTCGTTCCCCCAGATGCAAACTCTCAATAATTTATCCACAGTGTGTTACACTCCTTGAAGTTGCTGCTCTTTCGGTTGTCAGAGAATCTCTGTTGCAATGGATCAGTCTTCCCCCTGAAAACCAACTCCTGCAGTCGCGCTGTCTTCCCCCTGAAAATCAACTCCTGCTATTCCACTGCACTCTGTCTGTCAGATACACAAACACCCACCCACCCACCCCCCCCCACACACACACACACACACACACACACACACACACACACGCACCCACACACACACACACACACACAAGCAGGAAGAGATGATTGCTGGTCTGTTCTCTTCGTGGTGTTCAGACGACTCACTCCTGGAAACAAGCTGCTATCTCCCCAGGCTGATTATTAACCTCCTGTATGGTTGCCATGTGTTTCATCCGTCTCTCTCTCTCTCTCTCTCTCTTGCCTGCTTGCTATTTGTCAGGCTGTGTTTGTCCATTCACCTGGATGGAGAGAGAAGGAGTAGAGAAGAGAGGGAGCAGCTGGGTTTGGGATGTTGGCTGAAGGTGGCAGAGCTCTTAAAGTAGTGATAGGATGTACCTCTCCTCCACACCCCCTCATTTTTCATTATCACTCAAACACCCTTCCCCCTCCCTCGCAGAGGTACTCCCTCTCCCTCCCTCCCTCCCTCCCTCCCTCCCTCCCTCCCTCCCTCGCAGGGGTACTCCCTACCTCCCTCCCTCGCAGGGGTACTCCCTCTCCCTCCCTCCCTCCCTCGCAGGGGTACTCCCTCTCCCTCCCTCCCTCCCTCCCTAGCAGGGGTACTCCCTCCCTCCCTCCCTCGCAGGGGTACTCCCTCTCTCTCCCTCCCTCCCTCGCAGGGGTACTCCCTCCCACCCTCCCTCCCTCCCTCGCAGAGGTACTCCCTCCTCGCTCACAGGGGCACTCCCTCCCTCCCTCTCTCTCTCTCTCTCTCTAGCTCCCACCCCGGTTTGATCCATCCCACCTGTAAGAATGTCAAACGGGTGTCTTTATGGCCTCTACCATCTATAACGGAGGGGTGTACTGGCCTCTACCACCTATAACGGAGGGGTGTACTGGCCTCTACCATCTAGAACAGAGGGGTGTACTGGCCTCTACCATCTAGAAAAGAGGGGTGTACTGGGCTCTACCATCTAGAACGGAGGGGTGTACTGGCCTCTACCATCAATAACGAAGGGGTCTACTGGCATATACCATCTAGAACAGAGGGGTGTACTGGCCTCTACCATCTAGAACAGAGGGGTGTACTGGCCTCTACCATCTAGAATATAGGGGTGTACTACCATCTAGAACAGAGGGGTGTACTGGCCTCTACCATTGAGCACAGAGGGGTGTACTGGCCTCTAGAATAGAGGAGAGTACTGGCCTCTACCATCTATAATGGAGGCGGGTGTACTGGACTCTACGATCTATAACGGAGGGGTGTACTGGCCTCTACCATCTATAACGGAGGGAGGTACTGGCCTCTACCATCTATAACGGAGGGGTGTACTGGCCTCTACCATCTATAACGGAGGGGTGTACTGGCCTCTACCATCTATAATGGAGGCAGGTGTACTGGACTCTACCATCTATAACGGAGGGGTGTACTGGCCTCTACCATCTAGAACAGAGGGGTGTACTGGCCTCTACCATCTAGAACAGAGGGGTCTACTGGTCTCTATCATCTAGAACAGAGGAGTGTACTGGCCTCTACCATCTAGAACAGAGGGGTGTACTGGCCTCTACCACATAAATATTGAATAACGATGCTGAGAAATCATGATTTGTTTCTTTTTTTCCTCATTTGTGTGTTTGTCCAGAGAGCCACCTGTTTTGAACCTCACCAGTTTACCAAAATAAATGAAATCACAAATAAACAATGTAAAGAAAACAAAAAGAGTTAATAAAGCCTACCTGTGTCAAGGTTGTGTGCTACTGGTGAAGTCAGGTGCAGGAGAGCAGAGGGTTGTGAACAGAAGCACACTTTATTTAGGCAGGAGAAACCAGCAGACGGACGCCACCGTGTCGACACCGCCAGCCAATTGGAAAAAAGTGCAAGGTGCGAAACAGTCACAAAAATAAGCAAATGTTTAACAATTAAATATCCTTCGTGAAATACCACGGAATACAAGGGGAAAAAACAGCCAATGTCACACAAAGACATGGAGGGAACAGAGGACTACATACATGCAGTGTGTGATTAGAGAATGAAAACCAGGTGTGTATGGAACGAGACAAAACAAATGGAACAATGAGAACATGGAGCGGCGATGACTAGAAAGTCATTAACATTTTTAAACAGAAATTACATAATTATTCAGACCCTTTGCTATGAGACTCAACATTGAGTTCAGGTGCATCCTGTTTCCATTGATCATCCTTGAGATGTTTCTACATTTTGATTGGAGTCCACCTGTGGTATATTCAATTGATTGGACATGATTTGGAAAGGCACACACCTGTCTATATAAGGTCCCACAGTTGACAGTACATGGTAGAGCAAAAACCAAGGCATGAGGTTAAAGGAATTGTCCGTAGAGCTCCGAGACAGGATTGTGTCGAGGCACACATGTGGGGAAGGGTACCAAAACATTTCTGCAGCATCGAAGGTCCCCAAGAACACAGTGGCCTCCATCATTCTTAAATTGAAGAAGTTTGGAAACACAAAGACTCTTCCTAGAGCTGGCCGTCCGGCCAAACTGATGGTCAGCGACAGAACTCTATAGTTCCTCTGTGAAGATGGGAGAACCTTCCAGAAGGACAACCATCTCTGCAGCACTCCACCAATCAGGCCTTTCTGGTAAAGTGGCCAGATGGAAGCCACTCCTCAGTAAAAGGCACATGAAGCCCTCTTGGAGTTTGCCAAAAGGCACCTAAAGACTCTCAGACCTTGAGAAACAAGATTCTCAAGTTTCCTCACTTCTGGAGGAAACTTGGCACCAACCCTACGGTGAAGCATGGTGGTGGAATCATCATGCTGTGGGGATGTTTTTCAGAGGCAGGGACTGATAGTCTGTCAGGATCGAGGGAAAGATGAATGGAGCAAAGTACAGAGAGATCCTTGATGAAAACTTGCACCAGAGCGGTCAGGACCTCAGACTGGGGCGAAGGTTCACCTTCCAACAGGACAACGACCCTAAGCACACAGCCAAGACAACACAGGAGTGGCTTCAGGACAAGTCTGTGAATGTGCTTGAGTGGGGGCGCCACAGCCCAGACTTGAACCCAATCGAACATCTCTGGGAGACCTGAAGATAGCCGTGCAGCAACACTCCCCATCCAACCTGACAGAGCTTGAGAGGATCTGCAGAGAAGAATGGGAGAAACTCCCCAAATACAGGTGTGCCAAGCTTGTAACGTCACACCCAAGATGACTCAAGGCTGTAATTGCTGTCAAAGGTGTTTCAACAAAGTACTGAGTAAAGGGTCTGAATACTTACGTAAATGCAATATATATATATTTTTTATAAATTAATAAATTATTTCTAAATTCTGTTTTTTGCTTTGTCGTTATGTGGTATTGTATGTAGATTGATGAGGATAAAACAATTCAATCAACAGTAACAAATAAAAAAGGCTGAATACTTTCCGAAGGCACTGTAAATATATATTTTGTTGTTGTTGTTTTTCAGTTTGAAAACAATGTAAAATAATAATAATAATAATAATAATAATAGAGTTAATAAAGTAGCATACCAACATGGTCTCTTTTTGCTTTCTTGAGTAAGAGAGGACTTTCCTAATAAGGCAGCTCAAAAATGCAGCTGTTTCAGCTCAGTGCTTTCTGTGGTGGGGCAGCCAGCGGGAAATACAGAGGGTAGGGGTTGGTAATGTTCTCTAGTTGCGCCGTGATTGGCTCAGTGTTCTGTCACTCACTCATGGGGACACTACGCCACTGCAAAATGCAGCTGTTTCAGCTCAGAGCTTTCTGTGGTGGGGGAAATACAGAGGGTAGGGGTTGGTAATGCTCTCTAGTTGCGCAGTGATTGGCTCAGTGTTCTGTCAATCACTCATGGGGACACTACGTCACTGCAAAATGCAGCTGTTTCAGCTCAGAGCTTTCTGTGGTGGGGGAAATACAGAGGGTAGGGGTTGGTAATGCTCTCTAGTTGCGCCGTGATTGGCTCAGTGTTCTGTCAATCACTCATGGGGACACTACGTCACTGCAAAATATACGGGGAGTGATCGGAAATTGAAGCCCCTTGGGGGCTGCCATATATTTACATTAGAAGTGCCCATCCAATAAGGCTCAAGGTCACTGGCCACAGATAAAATGACGTTTAATCACATTATATACCCTAGCTTTGATTGGACTGATCATGTCAACGTCATACTTTCTAAATTTTAGAAATCAAGTCGACAATCTACTGGCAAATCATTTTGAATCCTTGTAATAGGAAGATAAATTATAGATAAAACGTATCGGTGCTAATCGGCCATTGGACATCAACGTTACACAACAAGTTGGAAATCCTAAAGTCAAACAATGAGTGGTTTGGAAGGAATCAGTGGCAAACTGCAAGCTTTGCAAAGTAATCCCTAGCCTGCTATTCAGTGGAGAGGGTGTGTGGTCCAAGTCTGGGTTTAAGGGTCTCTTTTAAGGATAAACATTCACTCGCAACATACCATGGGCCAGAAAAAAGTTGAATACATTTGCCATGCTGTCATTCCATTCCAGACTTCAGGCCACATTCAAAACAACTGGCACCTCGGAACTGGGATATCTCAGACTTCAAGACGATTGAGAATTCTGGGGAAAAAGAGCTCCAACTGGGAAAATACAATTCAAACGGTCGTCCAAATCGGAATTCCAAGTCGCGAACTTGGGCCTCTTTCTAAAGCTCCGACCTGAAGTTCTCTGACATCATGATCCGACCTTGTTTTTTTTAAGAATTCCCAGTTGTCTTAAATCCAGAGATTTTGATGAAATTTTGATGACAAACTTTGCCCACAAGAAGGACTTGCCGCGCCACCTCCCTGTTCAAGTGAGCACAGCACAATGAGTCCAAAAACATATTGTATGTTGCTGCATAAATGATGTAATATGCCAGGGATATATGTATACTGTAGCTAAGTAATACTAAGTGTATGTTGTGTAGTAAGCTGTTAGTAGCCCATGTGCCTCACCCTAATAATTTGGTCCCTTAGCCTACTGTTCTGACTTGGTGGTGCACATGTAGCCTACAGCCTGTTTTTGAGAAATGTAAACATTGAATATTGTAAGAGCTTTCATTGTCTGCTTATACGCCCCCTCTATTTATCCTACGGTTCTGACTTGGTGTACAGGGAGAACACTGTAAGAACGGCCCATGTTCTGAATTCTGTCGCTTTAAACTTCAAAGGCGCTGAACAAATAGTTATATTGACTACGTCTGTCCTAGCTCGCTCATTAATGTCTGAATCTAAATTACGGATGGTCTCTTATCCACTTGTCGTCCCCTTATGCCAGAGTTTGTACATCTCAACTGTCAGTAGAAACCACATCAGTTTAAGGTTAAATCTTCTTCCTAAACAGGTTGTTATGTACCCTAAGCTCTGTTTAAACCCTCCAGAAGACCCTGACTCACAGCCGTCTCCAATGACACGTCTCTTTAACCATTCAATCAACTAGTAAAATAAACAGAATAGATGTGTAACTGGTTGCTGTTTCCCAGATTGACACAATGTTCAATTTGATGATGATGATTATTACTATGATAAGGAGGGGGAGGAAGAGGAGGAGGAGGAAGATGAGGAGGATGAGGAGCAGTCATGTCAAGTTCCATGTCAATACACTCTGTCACGTCTGCTCTTTCAACAGGTCTGTCTTCCATTCACATGTGTAGAGAGGGTAGTGCAGTGTGTGTGTGTGTGTGTGTGTGTGTGTGTGTGTGTGTGTGTGTGTGTGTGTGTGTGTGTGTGGTAACGTAATACAAAGCTTTACACAGTTGAATCACATATTGTATCCAGCTGTTATTTCATCATAACATTGTGTTCTCTCAGACCAGGAACTACATCGATATATTCCCCTCTCCTTGCTAACCACCCACAGCAAAATACCAATGACAACTATGCAGGCCTGCTCACCAGATATACTTTGTGGTGTGTGTTTTCATTGCATGTGGCACACATGTTACCTGCCCTTTGACCCCTCACTCACTCAGCTTCCCCTTCCTGTCCACAGCACCTGGGTGTAGTTCACACTTTTCACACGCTGAGGTAGGGTGTGTGTGTGTGTGTGTGTGTGTGTGTGTGACCTCAGTATCCAGTGCTGGACATGATGACATGGTTTGTGATAGGACCTTATTACAGACTGACCTGTCAAAAGGACTTCACTGGCTTTGGTTACGATCTGATGCGGAGATCTGATGTGAAGATCTGATGCGAAGATCTGATGTGAAGATCTGATGCGGAGATCTGATGTGGAGATCTGATGTGAAGATCTGATGTGGAGATCTGATGTGAAGATCTGATGTGGAGATCTGATGTGAAGATCTGATGTGAAGATCTGATGTGAAGATCTGATGTGGAGATCTGATGTGAAGATCTGATGTGAAGATCTGATGCGGAGATCTGATGTGAAGATCTGATGTGAAGATCTGATGCGGAGATCTGATGTGAAGATCTGATGTGGAGATCTGATGTGAAGATCTGATGTGAAGATCTGATGTGGAGATCTGATGTGAAGATCTGATGCGGAGATCTGATGTGAAGATCTGATGTGAAGATCTGATGCGGAGATCTGATGTGAAGATCTGATGTGAAGATCTGATGCGGAGATCTGATGTGAAGATCTGATGCGGAGATCTGATGTGAAGATCTGATGTGAAGATCTGATGCGGAGATCTGATGTGAAGATCTGATGCGGAGATCTCTGCGGGTTCTTGATCACATCTAGGTTTTAAACATCTGACAGACCCGTTTTCATCCATTGCGTTCTCGTCAGTCAGGGGGAAAAGTACCTTAAAGAAAGGTCCTATATTCCACACAGCTGGACACATTTAATTTAAAACACTGAGTGGGATAAAGCACAGACTTTTCCAGTGGCTATTTGACGCTCACGCAGGTCGATTGAAAGGAAGGAAGGGTATCATCACATGTCCTTTAGTGTAATGGACGTTTTCATATGGGAGAGGGATGACATCACATGGGAGAGGTATGATGTCACATGGGAGAGGGATGACATCATATGGGAGAGGGATGACATCACATGGGAGAGGGATGACATCATATGGGAGAGGGATGACATCACATGGGAGAGGGATGATGTCACATGGGAGAGGGATGACATCACATGGGAGAGGGATGACATCATATGGGAGAGGGATGACATCATATGGGAGAGGGATGACATCACATGGGAGAGGGATGACATCATATGGGAGAGGGATGACATCACATGGGAGAGGGATGATGTCACATGGGAGAGGGATGACATCATATGAGAGAGTGATGACATCACATGGGAGAGGGATGACATCACATGGGAGAGTGATGACATCACATGGGAGAGGGATGACATCACATGGGAGAGGGATGACATCACATGGGAGAGGGATGACATCACATGGGAGAGGGATGACATCACATGGGAGAGGGATGACATCACATGGGAGAGTGATGACATCACATGGGAGAGGGATGACATCACATGGGAGAGGGATGACATCATATGGGAGAGGGATGACATCATATGAGAGAGTGATGCTGTTACGTTCCCCAGATTATGTGTTGTAGTTTGTGTATTTGCATGTGTTTATTTCAGGAAATAGCTTCCTGAAATCCCTCAAGCAGCTGATTGGTCGACTCCATGGCTAATTGGAGAGCTGACCCCGCCCCCTCGTCAAGACGCAGCTGTCTCCAATTACCTATTCCTTCTGAAGCTATATATAAAGCCAGTGTTCTGTTCAGGAGAGAGATTTGCTGGGGGTTCATTGCTGGGAGGTCATTGCAGAGCGATTGAATGTGATAGAGAATCATTGCTGGGAGGTGATTGCTGAGAGAGGAGGCTGATGGCTGTGGATAATTTACTGTGTTAGTTGTTGGTAGCAGTTGGTATGTTCTGTGAGTTTGTTGCTCAGATAGAGCTTATTTGATGTCCTTTGTTTCTTAGTTTGTTTGAGAAATGATTTGTTCCCCTGTATCATTTGTTCCCAGGGGGGAAGGGGAAGGCACCTAGGGAGTGCTTAGGCAAGAGGCCCGCGGGCATACATATACCCGTAGTATATTCACTGTCTAGGCACAATAGGTAAGACCTGGGCGGACCACTCCCTGTATTTTGGTTAGGGCACCAGGTGGTGCTAAGTTAGGTAAGTAGTGGGTAGGCAGGTAAGGTAGGGGGGGGGGGGGCTTTGAGATTTACTTTCTTTCCGTCCAGCCCCTTTTCCCCATATTACCGTGTACAGGAATAAAGTCCTTGTAAACGGTACCACATTCTGTCTGTCATTCTTACTCGCACCTACAGTCCATACCTTTTTCACTTCACGGAGAGTTGAGTTGTAGCAGGGTGTTGCGTTCCCTCTTCATAGAGGCGTGCGTTACAGATGCCACAGCACAGCAAGGCTCTGGTGCAAGCCTAGGCTCCACGCACACACACACACACACACACACGCAGTATCTAAGCCATGCTCCAGAACGTTTTGGAGCATTAGGTCCACGTGAATGATGGTTGTAATGTTCTGTCCTGTCTAATGTTCTGTCCTCTCTAATTGTCTGTCCTCTCTAATGTTCTGTCCTCTCCCAACAGACCATCTGTCAAACCGTCCTCTCTAATGTTCTGTCCTCTCTAATGTTCTGTCCTCTCTAATGTTCTGTCCTCTCTAATGTTCTGTCTTCTCTAATGTTCTGTCCTCTCTAATGTTCTGTCCTGTCTAATGTTCTGTCCTCTCTAATTGTCTGTCCTCTCTAATGTTCTGTCCTCTCCCAACAGACCATCTGTCAAACCGTCCTCTCTAATGTTCCGTCCTCTCTAATGTTCCGTCCTCTCTAATGTTCTGTCCTCTCTAATGTTCTGTCCTCTCCCAACAGACCATCTGTCAAACCGTCCTCTCTAATGTTCTGTCCTCTCTAATGTTCTGTCCTCTCTAATGTTCTGTCTTCTCTAATGTTCTGTCCTCTCTAATGTTCTGTCCTCTCTAATGTTCTGTCCTCTCTAATGTTCTGTCCTCTCCCATCAGACCATCTGTAAAACCGTCCTCTCTAATGTTCTGTCCTCTCTAATGTTCTGTCCTCTCTAATGTTCTGTCCTCTCCCATCAGACCATCTGTAAAACCGTCCTCTCTCATGTTCTGTCCTCTCTAATGTTCTGTCCAGACCCATCAGACCATCTGTCAAACCGTCCTCTCTAATGTTCTGTCCTCTCCCATCAGTCCATCTGTCAAACCGTCCTCTCTAATGTTCTGTCCTCTCTAATGTTCTGTCCTCTCTAATGTTCTGTCCTCTCTAATGTTCTGTCCTCTCCCATCAGACCGTCTGTCAAACCGTCTTCTCTAATGTTCTGTCCTCTCTAATGTTCTGTCCTCTCCCATTATACCATCTGTCAAACCTTCCTCTCTAATGTTCTGTCCTCTCTAATGTTCTGTCCTCTCTAATGTTCTGTCCTCTCTAATGTTCTGTCCTCTCTAATGTTCTGTCCCCTCTAATGTTCTGTCCCCTCTAATGTTCTGTCCCCTCTAATGTTCTGTCCCCTCTAATGTTCTGTCCCCTCTAATGTTCTGTCCTCTCCCATTAGACCATCTGTCAAACCTTCCTCTCTAATGTTCTGTCCTCTCTAATGTTCTGTCCTCTCTAATGTTCTGTCCCCTCTAATGTTCTGTCCTCTCTAATGTTCTGTCCTCTCTAATGTTCTGTCCTCTCCCATCAGACCGTCTGTCAAACCGTCTTCTCTAATGTTCTGTCCTCTCTAATGTTCTGTCCTCTCCCATTATACCATCTGTCAAACCTTCCTCTCTAATGTTCTGTCCTCTCTAATGTTCTGTCCTCTCTAATGTTCTGTCCTCTCTAATGTTCCGTCCTCTCTAATGTTCCGTCCTCTCTAATGTTCCGTCCTCTCTAATGTTCCGTCCTCTCTAATGTTCTGTCCTCTCTAATGTTCTGTCCTCTCCCATTAGACCATCTGTCAAACCTTCCTCTCTAATGTTCTGTCCCCTCTAATGTTCTGTCCTCTCTAATGTTCTGTCCTCTCCCATCAGACCATCTGTCAAACCATCCTCTCTAATGTTCTGTCCTCTCTAATGTTCTGTCCTCTCTAATGTTCTGTCCTCTCTAATGTTCTGTCCTCTCTAATGTTCTGTCCTCTCTAATGTTCTGTCCTCTCTAATGTTCCGTCCTCTCTAATGTTCTGTCCTCTCCCATTAGACCATCTGTCAAACCTTCCTCTCTAATGTTCCGTCCTCTCTAATGTTCTGTCCTCTCTAATGTTCTGTCCTCTCCCATCAGACCATCTGTCAAACCATCCTCTCTAATGTTCTGTCCTCTCTAATGTTCTGTCCTCTCTAATGTTCTGTCCTCTCTAATGTTCTGTCCTCTCTAATGTTCTGGCCTCTAATGTTCTGTCCTCTCTAATGTTCTGTCCTCTCTAATGTTCTGTTCTCTCTAATGTTCTGTCCTCTCTAATGAGATATTGACAACAGCTATTGATTAGAGTTATTGATTAGAGTTATTGATTAGAGTTATTGATTAGAGTTATTGATTAGAGTTATTGATTAGAGTTATTGATTAGAGTTATTGATTAGAGTTATTGATAAGAGCTAGCTAAATGAGTAATCCGTTTGGAGAAGGGGATTGAAAATAAACATAGTTTTAGATCATTTTTCCTCATGATTCCTGGAGACAGATGTGAAACCAGTCAAATGGAAGCAAACCTGAAATCCTGTCAACATTTATTGCGGTCCCTTTTCCACAGTGAAGTAGGCTATAAATAGTTGTGCCGTTATTCCGAATTTAAATTGTGCACCTTCATAATTTGCATGGATGAAATATGGAGACCCAAGCTATGGGCTTCTGTTCTGTAGGGCCGAACTTGGCGAGTTTATGTGGCTTTAAAAGTTATGTATTATACGCCCAGCGTTTCTCCGGTTTATTTTACCATTTGTATCATATTAAATATTAGCCACCATCAGTAATACCCACATACTAAAGTTAATGTTTGGAAATGTAATACATTTCCTGCCATTTGTAGACGACATATTGCATCATTCCATTCTGTTTACCTGTCTCGTCAGTGTAGTTGTCCTCTCCTCTGTCTCGTCTGTGTAGTTGTTCCTTCCTCTGTCTCGTCTGTGTAGTTGTTCCTTCCTCTGTCTCGTCTGTGTAGTTGTCCTTTCCTCTGTCTAGTCAGTGTAGTTGTCCTCTCCTCTGTCTCGTCTGTGTAGTTGTTCCTTCCTCTGTCTCGTCTGTGTAGTTGTTCCTTCCTCTGTCTCGTCTGTGTAGTTGTCCTTTCCTCTGTCTAGTCTGTGTAGTTGTCCTCTCCTCTGTCTAGTCTGTGTAGTTGTTCTTTCCTCTGTCTCCTCCGTGTTGTTGTTCCTGAGGGTCGCAAGAATTAGGGGATCATATTAGGCTAATGTGAAATAATTTGGGACATTATAGCCTGTCATCTGATTTATATTATTCTGTAGCCCATGTGATTCATTACGGAAAACGGCGCAGGTTAAACCCTGGGAATCACATCTGCAAAGCCTGTTACGCACCTTAATAAGGTAAGTCTGAATACCAACAACTGAGATGTGAGCAGGAAAGGCATTTGTCTGAATCGGGACCTTATTCATGGACTCCTTCCATCAATGATCAAGAAAGAGGGAAAAGTGGGAGGAGAAGAGAGAGTGAGAGAGAGGTTACAGGGGAGCAGAGAGAGGTGACAGGGGAGCAGAGAGAGATTTCCAAGCCCAGGGACATGACCTAGTCTGTGGCGAACTAAATGCCAGAACAGGACAAGAACCTGACACCCTCAGCACACAGGGGACAAACACCTACCTGGAGGTGACATCATTCCCTCCCCCATATGCCCCCGTAGACACAACTATGACAACATAACCAACAAAAATGGGTGGCAACTCCTGCAGCTCTGTCGCATGCTGGGTCTGTACATAGTCAACGGTAGGCTTCGAGGGGACTCCTATGGTAGGTACACCTATAGCTCATCTCTTGGCAGTAGTACTGTAGACTACTTTATCACTGACCTCAACCCAGAGTCTCTCAGAGCGTTCAGTCAGCCCACTGACACCCCTATCAGATCACAGCAAAATCACAGTCTACTTAAACAGAGCAATACTCAATCATGAGGCATCAAAGCCAAAGGAACTGAGTAATTTTTAGAAATGCTATAGATGGAAGGAAAGTATTGTGGAAACCTACCAAAAAACAATTAGGCAACAACACATTCAATCCCTTCTAGACAACTTCCTGGACAAAACGTTCCACTGTAGTAGTGAAGGTGTAAACATTATATTTAACCTTTCAGCTTCCCTATCAAATCAAAAAATGTCAAGCAGACAACCTAAGAAAAATAACAACAATGACAAATGCTTTGATGAAGAATGCAGAAACCTAAGAAATAAATGTAGAAACCTGTCCAACCAAAAACATAGAGACCCAGATAACCTGAGTCTACTCCTTCACTATGGTGAATCACTAAAACAATACAGAAATACACTACGGAAAAAGAAGGAACAGCACGTCAGAAATCAGCTCAATGTAATTGAAGATTCCATAGACTCTAACCACTTCTGGGAAAATTGGAAAACACTAAACAAATATGAAGAATTATCTATCCAAAATGGAGATGTATGAATAAATCACTTCTCCAGTCTTTTTGGCTCTATAACAAAGAACAAACAGCAAAAACACATACATGATGAATTACAAATCTTAGAATCAACCATTAAAGACTACCAGAACCCACTGGATTCTCTAATTACATTGAATGAACTGCAGGACAAAACACAAACCCTCCAACCCAAAAAGGCCTGTGGTGTTGATGGTACCCTACATGAAATGATAAAATATACAGACCACAAATTCCAATGGGCTGTACTTAAAACTTATTCGGCATTGGCATCCCTTCCACCGGAACGGTTGAGCTAACGTAAGCTAATGCGATTAACATGAGGTTGTAAGTAACAAGAACATTTCCTAGGACATAGACATGTTTGATATTGGCAGAAAGCTTACATATTGGTCAATCTAAATGCACTGTCCAATTTAAGCTATTACAGTGAAAGAATACCATGCTATTGTTTGAGGAGAGTGCACAATTTTGAACATAAAGTTATTAATAAACAAATTAGGCACATTTGGGCAGTCTTGATACAACATATTGAACAGAAATGCAATGGTTCATAGGATCAGTCTAAAACTTTGCACATACTCTGATGCCATCTAGTGGCCAAAATCTAAATTGCACCTGGGCTGGAATAACACATGATGGCCTTTCTCTCGCATTTCATAGGTGACGGTACAAAAAAATACAAAATAAAGTTTTTTTTTTCTTCTTTGTATTATCTTTTACCAGATATATTGTGTTATATTCTACTACATTTCCATAAAGTGTTTCCTTTCAAATGGTATCAAGAATATCCTTGCTTCAGGCAGTTAGATTTGGGTATGTAATTTTAGGTGTAAATTGGAAAAAAGGCTATGCATAGCCTATTGTTTATTTCACTTTTATTTATTATCTATTTCACTTGCTTTGGCCGTGTTACCATCTGCCAATAAATGCCTTAAATTGAAATTGAATTGACAGAGAGCACAGTATACAACCAGTATTAGTACAAATTAAGCTTTATTATCAAGCTGGTGTTCATCAATGTTTTGTGATGCTGTGAAATAGCTTCAGGGTTCAATGTGTTCCAGTTTGAAGCAATAGCTTTCACCGTAAATACCGATTAACATGAGGTTGTAAATTAAAAGACTCAGGTCACCCTGAAACCCATTTTTTCACGACCCATTCTCTTCTGAGAAAGTTTCAAAGTAAATTATATTTTCTTTAAGAACTATAGATGAACGTTAAATGTATTATGGCTTTTCAGTAAAGCAACAACGAGAAGCAAATCTCTCCGAGAGCCATCTCTTCCCATCATTATTTTCTCGGTGAAGAGTCAAAGTAAAATGTTCCGTTGTGATCAACAGCAGTTATGTCTCAATACCCAAGTGTCATTGCAACAACTAAATGAAATGCAAGCTACAGTGATAGTTGCCATGGTAGTGAGTTTCTGTTACGAAGTAAAGGAATCAAGGAAAGGAAGCTACTTCAGAGTATTGAGATGAGAGGTTGGAAACAAGAGAGGAAACAAGGTAAGGACACCGGATGCACAAGCTACTCTTGTGTGCTTCTCCTATAAAGGAAAGGAAATAAGGAAATTAATCAGAGGACGCTACTTCAGACAATTGAGATGAAAGGAAAAGGGAAACAAGGTGAGGAAACAAGGAAAGGAAACAGGGAGAGGGAGCTACGTCAGACTATTGACACGGTCTGTATCATCCAGCCGGTGGGAGAATAGGTCTATATCTCATCATGTGTTTAACTGGAAGTGTTAAAGTGTTGGCTTACGCACTCATCTGACACAGAGGGTTTCAATCACACTCTAATGAGAATGGAATGGTATCGTACCACAGCGCTAGGAGGAAAACAATGCCAGCTCCCCTCCAAGGATGTCTGTGTATACGTGGATGGCAGAGAATCACTGCTTAAAATGTTTGTGAGACTTCAGAAGAAGAATGAGCACTTGGAGAAAAGGGAGAGTGACGAGAGAGCAATAGAGAGGAGAAAAATAACAAGAGAGAGAACAATAGAGAGGAGAAAAAGTACAAGAGAGAGAACAATAGCGAGGAGAAAAAGAACAAGAGAGAGAACAATAGAGAGGAGAAAAAGAACAAGAGAGAGAACAATAGCGAGGAGAAAAAGAACAAGAGGGAGAACAATAGCGAGGAGAAAAAGAACAAGAGAGAGAACAATAGAGAGGAGAAAAAGAACAAGAGAGAGAACAATAGCGAGGAGAAAAAGAACAAGAGAGAGAACAATAGCGAGGAGAAAAAGAACAAGAGAGAGAACAATAGAGAGGAGAAAAAGAACAAGAGAGAGAACAATAGAGAGGAGAAAAAGAACAAGAGAGAGAACAATAGAGAGGAGAAAAAGAACAAGAGAGAGAACAATAGAGAGGAGAAAAAGAACAAGAGAGAGAACAATAGAGATGAGAAAAAGAACAAGAGAGAGAACAATAGAGAGGAGAAAAAGAACAAGAGAGAGAACAATAGAGAGGAGAAAAAGAACAAGAGAGAACAATAGAGAGGAGAAAAAGAACAAGAGAGAGAACAATAGAGAGGAGAAAAAGAACAAGAGAGAACAATAGAGAGGAGAAAAAGAACAAGAGAGAGAACAATAGAGAGGAGAAAAAAAGAGAAGTATAGCTGCAAGCAGAAATGAACGGGGTCCACAGGATGACAGAGAGGACACAAGATCAATTTGATCACAAAGCAAACACTCTATCAAGTAGGAACCATCTCCCTTCATGTGAAATCAGTGAAGGTATTAACATGTGGAGTCTGTAGGATGGTTATCATTGAATGCAACAGGTCATCATTCTTAAAGTCATTACTTAACGTATGGAGTTTATATACCAATTCTGGGGACAACTTGACTAATGGTTTGCGTTAAAGAATTTATGAAATATTCTCAGCGATGTTTTCACTTTATATCACATTGCATGAGACAAAGTCCACTTGACCAAACAGTTACATTTCAATCATTTGGTGCCAATTACATCTAATCAACGATCAGTTGTAGATTTATTAGGATTCCCGTTAGCCGACACCAATGGTGACAGCTAGTCTAACTGGGATCTGACACCAATGGTGACAGCTAGTCTAACTGGGATCTGACACCAATGGTGACAGCTAGTCTAACTGGGATCTGACACCAATGGTGACAGCTAGTCTAACTGGGATCTGACACCAATGGTGACAGCTAGTCTAACTGGGATCTGACACCAATGGTGACAGCTAGTCTAACTGGGATCTGACACCAATGGTGACAGCTAGTCTAACTGGGATCTGACACCAATGGTGACAGCTAGTCTAACTGGGATCTGACACCAATGGTGACAGCTTGTCTAACTGGGATATGACACCAATGGTGACAGCTAGTCTAACTGGGATCTGACACCAATGGTGACAGCTAGTCTAACTGGGATCTGACACCAATGGTGACAGCTAGTCTAATTGGGATCTGACACCAATGGTGACAGCTAGTCTAACTGGGATCTGACACCAATGGTGACAGCTAGTCTAACTGGGATCTGACACCAATGGTGACAGCTAGTCTAACTGGGATCTGACACCAATGGTGACAGCTTGTCTAACTGGGATCTGACACCAATGGTGACAGCTAGTCTAACTGGGATCTGACACCAATGGTGACAGCTAGTCTAACTGGGATCTGACACCACCAATGGTGACAGCTAGTCTAACTGGGATCTGACACCAATGGTGACAGCTAGTCTAACTGGGATCCGACACCAATGGTGACAGCTAGTCTAACTGGGATCCGACACCAATGGTGACAGCTAGTCTAACTGGGATCTGACACCAATGGTGACAGCTAGTCTAACTGGGATCTGACACCAATGGTGACAGCTAGTCTAACTGGGATCTGACACCAATGGTGACAGCTAGTCTAACTGGGATCCGACACCAATGGTGACAGCTAGTCTAACTGGGATCCGACACCAATGGTGACAGCTAGTCTAACTGGGATCCGACACCAATGGTGACAGCTAGTCTAACTGGGATCTGACACCAATGGTATATCTAGTAGGGTAAGTATGTGTGTAATTTGAATATGCAAACAATTTGGAAATTGCAGCACATTTTTTCTTATAAAAACAAGAAGTGACACAATCAGTCTTTCCTCAACTCTTAGCCAAGACAGACTGGCATGCATAATATTAATATTAGCCCTCTGATTACAATGAAGAGCAAGACGTGCCGCTCTGTTCTGGGCCAGCTGCAGCTTAACTAGGTCTTTCCTTCAGAACTGGACCACATGACTGGACACTAATCAAGATTAGACAAAACTATAGTCTGCAGGACTTGCTTTGTGGCGTGTGGTGTCAAAAAAGCAAAGCATCTCTTTATTACGGGTATATCTCTCCCCATCTTTACAACCATTGAATATATATATATGTTTTGACCATGACAGTTTACAATCACCAAGTAATTTAGTCTCCTCAACTTCCTCAACAGACACACCATTCATTAGTCTCCTCAACTTGTTCAACACCACTCATTCCAGATTCAGCTGAGGTCGAGAACCTAAGGAATGATTTGTACCTAATACAATGCTCTTAGTTTTAGAGATGTTCAGGACCAGTTTACCATTCCAAAACACACTGCAACTCTTTGTTAAGGGTTTCAGTGACTTCATTAGCTGTGGTTGCTGAGGGTATGTGGTTGAATCATCAGCATACATGGACACACTTGCTTTGTTTAATGCCCGTGGTAGGTCATTGGTAAAACTAGAAAAGAGTAGAGGGCCTAGCGAGCTGCCCTGTGGTACACCACACTTTACAGGCTTGACATTAGAGACGCTTCCATTAAAGAAAACCCTCAGTTCTATTCGATAGATCACTCTGAATCCACGATTTGGCAGAGGTTGAAAAGCCATGACACATACGTTTTCTCAACAACAGGTTATGGTCAATAATATTAAAGGCTGCACTGAAATCTAACAGTACAGCTCACACAATCTTCTTATTATCAATTTCTTCAACCAATCATCAGTCACTTGTGTCAGTGCAGTGCATGTTAAGTGCCCTTCTCTACATAGGCGTACAGAGGCGCAGGTGGCCTAGTGGTTAGAGCGTTGGACTAGTAACCGAAAGGTTTAAAAAAGAATCTGTCGTTCTGCCCCCTGAATAAGGCAGTTAACCCACTGTCCCTAGCATGTCGTTGAAAATAAATAATTGAAAATAAGAATTCGTTCTTAAATTAACTGACATGACTACTAGTAAAATAAAAAATAAGCATGCTGAAAGTTTGTTTATAATTTGTTTACAGAGAAATAGAATTGTCTTTGATCCCAAAACAATCCAAAAGTTTGCTAAGAGCTGGCAGCAAGCTGATAGGTCTGGTGTTAGAACCAGTAAAGGACACTTTACCAATCTTGGGGAATTGGATGGAAACGGTGTTCACCCCACTCCCTAGAAGG
The DNA here is from genome assembly GCF_013265735.2 of Oncorhynchus mykiss. Lineage (NCBI taxonomy): Eukaryota > Metazoa > Chordata > Actinopteri > Salmoniformes > Salmonidae > Oncorhynchus > Oncorhynchus mykiss. The sequence continues at coordinate 2,912,151 of NC_050572.1, read as the reverse complement.
CCAGCATCCCGGAGTCGATTCCTCACTGTTGACATTGAGACTGGTGTTTTGCGGGTACTATTTAATGAAGCTGCCAGTTGAGGACTTGTGAGGAGTCTGTTTCTCAAACTAGACACTCTAATGTACTTGTCCTCTTGTGCACCGGGGCCTCCCACTCCTCTTTCTATTCTGGTTAGAGCCCGTTTGCGCTGTTCTGTGAAGGGAGTAGTACACAGCGTTGTACGAGATCTTCAGTTTCTTGGCAATTTCTTGCATGGAATAGCCTTCATTTCTCAGAACAAGAATAGACTGACGAGTTTCAGAAGAAAGGTCTTTGTTTCTGGACCTTTTTAGCCTGTAATCAAACCCACAAATGCTGATACTCCAGATACTCAACTAGTCTAAAGAAGGCCAGTTGTCAGCTGTGCTAACATAATTGCAAACGGGTTTTCTAATGATCAATTGGCCTTTTATAATGATCCACTGGGATTAGTTAACACATCGTGCCATTGGAACACAGGAGTGATGGTTGCTGATAATGTGCCTCAATACGCCTATGTAGGTATTCCATTAAAAATCAGCCGTTTCCAACTACATTAGTCATTGACTGGCCCTCAAACCATCACGGTCACCTAATAATCCCCAGTTTACAATTGGCTCATTCATCCCCCTCCTCTCCCCTGCAACTATTCCCCAGGTCGTTGCTGCAAATGAGAACGTGTTCTCAGTCAACCTGGTAAAATAACGAATAAATAAAAAATACAAAAAATTACAATGTCTACACTGTTATTTTAATGGACAAAAAAAAGTGCTTTTCTTTCAAAAACAAGGACATTTCTAAGTCAACCCACACTTTTGAATGGTGTAAGTGTGGTTGTGAAAAAAATCAATGAGACCATAAAGCAAAAAAACAAAAGCACATTTATGCAAATTTATGAAAAATAACCCGTTCTAATTGGAAACCTCAAAAAGAGAAATTGTTTGATGCTGAACGTAATCTCACCAATCACAGGATAGAAATACTCAGCAACAATGTTGTGACACATTAGAAGAAACAGAAGCATTTTGAGAACACTGTGAAAGCGATTGAAGACTCCAGTGATGGAAACCAATTGTGGGAGATATTGAATGTTCAAGATGGAAAACAGAGGAAAGGACCTAGCAAATTCAAAATGGCAACATTTGGAAAAATCACTTTGAAAGTCCCTATAGAACAACACCACCAGAGGACCTTACTTGAAACCTACAAAATATGCAAGAAAAATTCACCTCCCTAGAACACATTATTAAAAACAACCAGAACCCATTTGACTACCAAATTACACAGGCTGAACTTTCAAAGAAAATACTAAACCTAGAAAGGTATGTGGCCTGGACAGCATCTGGAACGAAATGCATATTAAAACTACTCAACTACGCTGACACAGTCGCCAGGTGTATTGTATTTCCTGGAATGAAATGCATAAACACGGTACTCCTGAGCTGCAGGATGCCATATTAAAACTGCCCAACCTGGTTTTGGAAAGGGGCTGCTTCCCTGATATTTGGAACCAGGGGCTCATAACCCTCATATATAAATATCTGACAAATTAGACCCTAATAACTGAATGTGTCAACAGTAACATGGGGGAAATGATCTGCTGTATTCTCATTGGCCGAATACAGACCTCCTCACACAACATAATAGCCCTCAGCAAAAAAAAAAAAAAATGGCTTTCTACCCAAACACAGAACAACAGACCACATAGACAGATTACACAATCTAATAAACATGTTCATCAGAAAAGCAGAGGGAAGGTAATGTGCATGTTTTGTTGATTTGAACAATGCTTTTGATTCCATATGGCATGATGTTATTAAACCCTCCACAGCGTCGTTGGGGGTAAAGTATACGACATCATAAAATCTATTTGCTTGAACAACACATGTAGTATTAAACTGAACAACAAAATAAACTGTTTTTTTTTTTTTACCAAGGGTGAGGGGTAAGACAAGGGTACAGTTTATGTCCAACATCTACAAACTAGCAGAGAGACAGAGGGGGACAGTAGCGGTGTTGTTGGACCAATCTGCAGCCCCTGGACTCACCCTCAAAGATGAGGTCAGATTCATATGGCCTACTGCCACCAACAGATCAGTGTCTACCCAGATTACCTACTGTCACCAACAGATCAGATGACCTACTGTCACCAACAGATCAGGGTCTACCCAGATGACCTACTGTCCCCAACAGATCAGATGACCTACTGTCACCAACAGATCAGGGTCTACCCAGGTGGCCTACTGTCCCCAACAGATCAGATGACCTACTGTCACCAACAGATCAGATGGCCTACTGTCACCAACAGATCAGATGACCTACTGTCACCAACAGATCAGATTACCTACTGTCACCAACAGATCAGGGTCTACCCAGATGACCTACTGTCCCCAACAGATCAGATGACCTACTGTCACCAACAGATCAGGGTCTACCCAGGTGGCCTACTGTCCCCAACAGATCAGATGACCTACTGTCACCAACAGATCAGATGGCCTACTGTCACCAACAGATCAGATGACCTACTGTCACCAACAGATCAGATGACCTACTGTCACCAACAGTTCAGATGACCTACTGTCCCCAACAGTTCAGATGACCTACTGTCCCCAACAGATCAGATGACCTACTGTCACCAACAGATCAAGGTCTACCCTGATGACCAACAACAACTAACAACAACGATATAACATGTCCAACTACCTGGAACAGGAAATATCATGGTTGAACATGTCCAACTACCTGGGACAGGAAATACCATGGTTGAACCAACTACCTGGAACAGGAAATACCATGGTTGAACATGTCCAACTACCTGGAACAGGAAATACCATGGTTGAACCAACTACCTGGAACAGGAAATACCATGGTTGAACATGTGCAACTACCTGGAACAGGAAATACCATGGTTGAACATGTCCAACTACCTGGAACAGGAAATACCATGGTTGATCATGTCCAACTACCTGGAACAGGAAATACCATGGTTGAACATGTCCAACTACCTAGAACAGGAAATACCATGGTTGAACATGTCCAACTACCTGGAACAGGAAATACCATGGTTGAACATGTCCAACTACCTGGGACAGGAAATACCATGGTTGAACATGTCCAACTACCTGGGACAGGAAATACCATGGTTGTCCTGGGACTAACAACCAGTGCCTCTGGTGGATTTGATCTGGCAGTGAATGAACTAGAAGAACAAGCCTGTAAAAACATTTTACTCCATAAAATGACAATTCTAAAAAAGACATATTCCAATCCAAATCTGGTTCAAAATATTCTATAGAGTAATTTTACCAAATGCACTACATGGAGGTGAGTTTTGGCATCCGACCTGTAATTACAATTATAAGCGCTGGGAGAAATACACACACATAAAGAATTCTGCAGGTATATCCTAAATACCCAGAAGAAAGTATAAAATAATGCATTGTAGCGCGGAACTCAGAAATATTCCCTTTAATTGTACATATAAAGAAAAGGACCCTAAAATGTTGTCACCATTTGAAATGAAGCCCTAAAACAGCCTTGCAATTCAAATCACTTGAAACCCAAGAGCTGAACCCTGAAAAGAGTCCCCTATGTCAGCTGTTATAAACACTAAACAACACTATGATCCAAACACACAGGGAAACCAATCAGATTGTCACAGAAAATAAAACCTCCTATTTGACAAATTGGGGAAATGAAACAAAAACACTGAATAAACTAAAATGCTATTTGGCCTCAAAAGAGAACACAAAATTGTCAGAACATTTCTACTCTGTCAGAGATACAAACCAGAGACAGATCCTGACCAAACACAGGCTCAGCGACCAACAATTGGCTACGGAAAAAAGGAGACACAATAAGACATGGCTGCCCATAGAGCAGCGTCTATGTGGTCACTGAACGACAGGGGAGGAAGAGATGCACTGCCTCCTCTACTGTGAGAAATACTCCCAATGTCACGAGTCCGACTGAAGGTGGCTCCCCTTCACGTTCGGGTGGAGCTCGGAGGTCGTCGTCGGCGCCGTCTTTCCTCCCCCTCCTTATGTGTTTATTGAGTACACCTGTTTTGAGTTGGTTGTAATTAGTTGGGCTTTATTGGTCAGCCGGCCCGCCCGTTTCTTTGTGCGGGATTGATTATTGTAACCCTGGTGTTTGATACAGACGAACGTGTTGGTTGTATGTTCGTGTATAGTGCTGGACTGTTTCGTTCCCCGTGTCTGGGGCATTTTGTTTTGAGCACCCAGTGTTTAGTGGGATGGCCGTGGTTCACCGTGTGTGCATTAAAGGAGCACCATGTTGAACTCTCTGTTTTCCTGCGCCTGACTTCCCACTACGACACCCAGTACCTTACACCCAAATAAGATTATATTGTTTAAAGAAAATATCGCAATCAATTCCTAACTTCTCTGCATTTACTAAAAACATAAAGCTGGGAATTATTCTGAGTGAGGGAGAAACAGCTAATATTACTGACAGACATGTACAATATATGATTACCGTATCCAGAGGGACATCCCATGACCATTAATTCCCTGAAGAATTTACATTGTTTATAACTGACAGTAATACACAGTGGAACCATCATCATGTTGTATATAACTGACAGTAATACACAGTGGAACCATCATCATGTTGTTGTATATAACTGACAGTAATACACAGTGGAACCATCATCATGTTGTATATAACTGACAGTAATACACAGTGGAACCATCATCATGTTGTATATAACTGACAGTAATACACAGTGGAACCATCATCATGTTGTTGTATATAACTGACAGTAATACACAGTGGAACCATCATCATGTTGTATATAACTGACAGTAATACACAGTGGAACCATCATCATGTTGTATATAACTGACAGTAATACACAGTGGAACCATCATCATGTTGTTGTATATAACTGACAGTAATACACAGTGGAACCATCATCATGTTGTTGTATATAACTGACAGTAATACACAGTGGAACCATCATCATGTTGTATATAACTGACAGTAATACACAGTGGAACCATCATCATGTTGTATATAACTGAGAGTAATACACAGTGGAACCATCATCATGTTGTTGTATATAACTGACAGTAATACACAGTGGAACCATCATCATGTTGTTGTATATAACTGACAGTAATACACAGTGGAACCATCATCATGTTGTATATAACTGACAGTAATACACAGTGGAACCATCATCATGTTGTTGTATATAACTGACAGTAATACACAGTGGAACCATCATCATGTTGTTGTATATAACTGACAGTAATACACAGTGGAACCATCATCATGTTGTATATAACTGACAGTAATACATAGTGGAACCATCATCATGTTGTATATAACTGACAGTAATACATAGTGGAACCATCATCATGTTGTATATAACTGACAGTAATACACAGTGGAACCATCATCATGTTGTTGTATATAACTGACAGTAATACACAGTGGAACCATCATCATGTTGTTGTATATAACTGACAGTAATACACAGTGGAACCCTCATCATGTTGTATATAACTGACAGTAATACATAGTGGAACCATCATCATGTTGTTGTATATAACTGACAGTAATACACAGTGGAACCATCATCATGTTGTATATAACTGACAGTAATACACAGTGGAACCATCATCATGTTGTATATAACTGAGAGTAATACACAGTGGAACCATCATCATGTTGTTGTATATAACTGACAGTAATACACAGTGGAACCATCATCATGTTGCTGTATATAACTGACAGTAATACACAGTGGAACCATCATCATGTTGTATATAACTGACAGTAATACATAGTGGAACCATCATCATGTTGTATATAACTGACAGTAATACACAGTGGAACCATCATCATGTTGTATATAACTGACAGTAATACACAGTGGAACCATCATCATGTTGTTGTATATAACTGACAGTAATACACAGTGGAACCATCATCATGTTGTTGTATATAACTGACAGTAATACACAGTGGAACCATCATCATGTTGTATATAACTGACAGTAATACACAGTGGAACCATCATCATGTTGTATATAACTGAGAGTAATACACAGTGGAACCATCATCATGTTGTTGTATATAACTGACAGTAATACACAGTGGAACCATCATCATGTTGTTGTATATAACTGACAGTAATACACAGTGGAACCATCATCATGTTGTATATAACTGACAGTAATACACAGTGGAACCATCATCATGTTGTTGTATATAACTGACAGTAATACACAGTGGAACCATCATCATGTTGTTGTATATAACTGACAGTAATACACAGTGGAACCATCATCATGTTGTATATAACTGACAGTAATACATAGTGGAACCATCATCATGTTGTATATAACTGACAGTAATACATAGTGGAACCATCATCATGTTGTATATAACTGACAGTAATACACAGTGGAACCATCATCATGTTGTTGTATATAACTGACAGTAATACACAGTGGAACCATCATCATGTTGTTGTATATAACTGACAGTAATACACAGTGGAACCCTCATCATGTTGTATATAACTGACAGTAATACATAGTGGAACCATCATCATGTTGTTGTATATAACTGACAGTAATACACAGTGGAACCATCATCATGTTGTATATAACTGACAGTAATACACAGTGGAACCATCATCATGTTGTATATAACTGAGAGTAATACACAGTGGAACCATCATCATGTTGTTGTATATAACTGACAGTAATACACAGTGGAACCATCATCATGTTGTTGTATATAACTGACAGTAATACACAGTGGAACCATCATCATGTTGTATATAACTGACAGTAATACATAGTGGAACCATCATCATGTTGTATATAACTGACAGTAATACATAGTGGAACCATCATCATGTTGTATATAACTGACAGTAATACACAGTGGAACCATCATCATGTTGTTGTATATAACTGACAGTAATACACAGTGGAACCATCATCATGTTGTTGTATATAACTGACAGTAATACACAGTGGAACCATCATCATGTTGTTGTATATAACTGACAGTAATACACAGTGGAACCATCATCATGTTGTATATAACTGACAGTAATACATAGTGGAACCATCATCATGTTGTATATAACTGAGAGTAATACACAGTGGAACCATCATGTTGTTGTATATAACTGACAGTAATACACAGTGGAACCATCATCATGTTGTTGTATATAACTGACAGTAATACACAGTGGAACCATCATCATGTTGTATATAACTGACAGTAATACACAGTGGAACCATCATGTTGTTGTATATAACTGACAGTAATACACAGTGGAACCATCATCATGTTGTATATAACTGACAGTAATACACAGTGGAACCATCATCATGTTGTTGTATATAACTGACAGTAATACACAGTGGAACCATCATCATGTTGTATATAACTGACAGTAATACACAGTGGAACCCTCATCATGTTGTATATAACTGACAGTAATACATAGTGGAACCATCATCATGTTGTTGTATATAACTGACAGTAATACACAGTGGAACCATCATCATGTTGTATATAACTGACAGTAATACACAGTGGAAACATCATCATGTTGTATATAACTGAGAGTAATACACAGTGGAACCATCATCATGTTGTTGTATATAACTGACAGTAATACACAGTGGAACCATCATCATGTTGTTGTATATAACTGACAGTAATACACAGTGGAACCATCATCATGTTGTATATAACTGACAGTAATACATAGTGGAACCATCATCATGTTGTATATAACTGACAGTAATACATAGTGGAACCATCATCATGTTGTATATAACTGACAGTAATACACAGTGGAACCATCATCATGTTGTTGTATATAACTGACAGTAATACACAGTGGAACCATCATCATGTTGTTGTATATAACTGACAGTAATACACAGTGGAACCATCATCATGTTGTTGTATATAACTGACAGTAATACACAGTGGAACCATCATCATGTTGTATATAACTGACAGTAATACATAGTGGAACCATCATCATGTTGTATATAACTGAGAGTAATACACAGTGGAACCATCATGTTGTTATAAATAACTGACAGTAATACACAGTGGAACCATCATCATGTTGTTGTATATAACTGACAGTAATACACAGTGGAACCATCATCATGTTGTATATAACTGACAGTAATACACAGTGGAACCATCATGTTGTTGTATATAACTGACAGTAATACACAGTGGAACAATCATCATGTTGTATATAACTGAGAGTAATACACAGTGGAACCATCATCATGTTGTATATAACTGAGAGTAATACACAGTGGAACCATCATCATGTTGTTGTATATAACTGACAGTAATACAAAGTGGAACCATCATCATGTTGTTGTATATAACTGACAGTAATACACAGTGGAACCATCATCATGTTGTATATAACTGACAGTAATACACAGTGAAACCATCATCATGTTGTATATAACTGACAGTAATACACAGTGGAACCATCATCATGTTGTATATAACTGAGAGTAATACACAGTGGAACCATCATCATGTTGTTGTATATAACTGACAGTAATACACAGTGGAACCATCATCATGTTGTTGTATATAACTGACAGTAATACACAGTGGAACCATCATCATTTTGTATATAACTGACAGTAATACACAGTGGAACCATCATCATGTTGTTGTATATAACTGACAGTAATACACAGTGGAACCATCATCATGTTGTTGTATATAACTGACAGTAATACACAGTGGAACCATAATCATGTTGTATATAACTGACAGTAATACACAGTGGAACCATCATCATGTTGTTGTATATAACTGACAGTAATACACAGTGGAACCATCATCATGTTGTTGTATATAACTGACAGTAATACACAGTGGAACCATCATCATGTTGTATATAACTGAGAGTAATACACAGTGGAACCATCATCATGTTGTATATAACTGACAGTAATACACAGTGGAACCATCATCATGTTGTATATAACTGACAGTAATACACAGTGGAACCATCATCATGTTGTATATAACTGACAGTAATACACAGTGGAACCATCATGTTGTTGTATATAACTGACAGTAATACACAGTGGAACCATCATCATGTTGTATATAACTGACAGTAATACACAGTGGAACCATCATCATGTTGTATATAACTGACAGTAATACATAGTGGAACCATCATCATGTTGTATATAACTGACAGTAATACATAGTGGAACCATCATCATGTTGTTGTATATAACTGACAGTAATACACAGTGGAACCATCATCATGTTGTATATAACTGACAGTAATACACAGTGGAACCATCATCATGTTGTGGTATATAACTGACAGTAATACACAGTGGAACCATCATCATGTTGTATATAACTGACAGTAATACACAGTGGAACCATCATCATGTTGTTGTATATAACTGACAGTAATACACAGTGGAACCATCATCATGTTGTTGTATATAACTGACAGTAATACACAGTGGAACCATCATCATGTTGTATATAACTGACAGTAATACATAGTGGAACCATCATCATGTTGTATATAACTGAGAGTAATACACAGTGGAACCATCATGTTGTTGTATATAACTGACAGTAATACACAGTGGAACCATCATCATGTTGTTGTATATAACTGACAGTAATACACAGTGGAACCATCATCATGTTGTATATAACTGACAGTAATACACAGTGGAACCATCATGTTGTTGTATATAACTGACAGTAATACACAGTGGAACCATCATCATGTTGTATATAACTGAGAGTAATACACAGTGGAACCATCATGTTGTTGTATATAACTGACAGTAATACACAGTGGAACCATCATCATGTTGTTGTATATAACTGACAGTAATACACAGTGGAACCATCATCATGTTGTATATAACTGACAGTAATACACAGTGGAACCATCATCATGTTGTATATAACTGAGAGTAATACACAGTGGAACCATCATCATGTTGTTGTATATAACTGACAGTAATACACAGTGGAACCATCATCATGTTGTTGTATATAACTGACAGTAATACACAGTGGAACCATCATCATGTTGTATATAACTGACAGTAATACACAGTGGAACCATCATCATGTTGTATATAACTGACAGTAATACACAGTAGAACCATCATCATGTTGTATATAACTGAGAGTAATACACAGTGGAACCATCATCATGTTGTTGTATATAACTGACAGTAATACACAGTGGAACCATCATCATGTTGTTGTATATAACTGACAGTAATACACAGTGGAACCATCATCATTTTGTATATAACTGACAGTAATACACAGTGGAACCATCATCATGTTGTTGTATATAACTGACAGTAATACACAGTGGAACCATCATCATGTTGTTGTATATAACTGACAGTAATACACAGTGGAACCATAATCATGTTGTATATAACTGACAGTAATACACAGTGGAACCATCATCATGTTGTTGTATATAACTGACAGTAATACACAGTGGAACCATCATCATGTTGTTGTATATAACTGACAGTAATACACAGTGGAACCATCATCATGTTGTTGTATATAACTGACAGTAATACACAGTGGAACCATCATCATGTTGTATATAACTGACAGTAATACACAGTGGAACCATCATCATGTTGTATATAACTGACAGTAATACACAGTGGAACCATCATCATTTTGTATATAACTGACAGTAATACACAGTGGAACCATCATCATGTTGTTGTATATAACTGACAGTAATACACAGTGGAACCATCATCATGTTGTTGTATATAACTGACAGTAATACACAGTGGAACCATAATCATGTTGTATATAACTGACAGTAATACACAGTGGAACCATCATCATGTTGTTGTATATAACTGACAGTAATACACAGTGGAACCATCATCATGTTGTTGTATATAACTGACAGTAATACACAGTGGAACCATCATCATGTTGTTGTATATAACTGACAGTAATACACAGTGGAACCATCATCATGTTGTATATAACTGACAGTAATACACAGTGGAACCATCATCATGTTGTATATAACTGACAGTAATACACAGTGGAACCATCATCATGTTGTATATAACTGACAGTAATACACAGTGGAACCATCATGTTGTTGTATATAACTGACAGTAATACACAGTGGAACCATCATCATGTTGTATATAACTGACAGTAATACACAGTGGAACCATCATCATGTTGTATATAACTGACAGTAATACATAGTGGAACCATCATCATGTTGTATATAACTGACAGTAATACATAGTGGAACCATCATCATGTTGTTGTATATAACTGACAGTAATACACAGTGGAACCATCATCATGTTGTATATAACTGACAGTAATACACAGTGGAACCATCATCATGTTGTGGTATATAACTGACAGTAATACACAGTGGAACCATCATCATGTTGTATATAACTGACAGTAATACACAGTGGAACCATCATCATGTTGTTGTATATAACTGACAGTAATACACAGTGGAACCATCATCATGTTGTGTATAACTGACAGTAATACACAGTGGAACCATCATCATGTTGTTGTATATAACTGACAGTAATAGACAGTGGAACCATCATCATGTTGTATATAACTGACAGTAATACACAGTGGAACCATCATCATGTTGTTGTATATAACTGACAGTAATACACAGTGGAACCATCATGTTGTATATAACTGACAGTAATACACAGTGGAACAATCATCATGTTGTATATAACTGACAGTAATATACAGTGGAACCATTATCATGTCGTTGTAAATAACTGACAGTAATACATAGTGGAACCATCATCATGTTGTTGTATATAACTGACAGTAATACATAGTGGAACCATCATCATGTTGTTGTATATAACTGACAGTAATACACAGTGGAACCATCATCATGTTGTATATAACTGACAGTAATACATAGTGGAACCATCATCATGTTGTATATAACTGACAGTAATACACAGTGGAACCATCATTGTGTTGTATATAACTGACAGTAATACACAGTGGAACCATCATCATGTTGTTGTATATAACTGACAGTAATACATAGTGGAACCATCATTGTGTTGTATATAACTGACAGTAATACACAGTGGAACCATCATCATGTTGTTGTATATAACTGACAGTAATACACAGTGGAACCATCATCATGTTGTATATAACTGACAGTAATACACAGTGGAACCATCATCATGTTGTTGTATATAACTGACAGTAATACACAGTGGAACCATCATCATGTTGTTGTATATAACTGACAGTAATACACAGTGGAACCATCATCATGTTGTATATAACTGACAGTAATACACAGTGGAACCATCATCATGTTGTATATAACTGAGAGTAATACACAGTGGAACCATCATCATGTTGTTGTATATAACTGACAGTAATACACAGTGGAACCATCATCATGTTGTTGTATATAACTGACAGTAATACACAGTGGAACCATCATCATGTTGCTGTATATAACTGACAGTAATACACAGTGGAACCATCATCATGTTGTATATAACTGACAGTAATACATAGTGGAACCATCATCATGTTGTATATAACTGACAGTAATACACAGTGGAACCATCATCATGTTGTATATAACTGACAGTAATACACAGTGGAACCATCATCATGTTGTTGTATATAACTGACAGTAATACACAGTGGAACCATCATCATGTTGTTGTATATAACTGACAGTAATACACAGTGGAACCATCATCATGTTGTATATAACTGACAGTAATACACAGTGGAACCATCATCATGTTGTATATAACTGAGAGTAATACACAGTGGAACCATCATCATGTTGTTGTATATAACTGACAGTAATACACAGTGGAACCATCATCATGTTGTTGTATATAACTGACAGTAATACACAGTGGAACCATCATCATGTTGTATATAACTGACAGTAATACACAGTGGAACCATCATCATGTTGTTGTATATAACTGACAGTAATACACAGTGGAACCATCATCATGTTGTTGTATATAACTGACAGTAATACACAGTGGAACCATCATCATGTTGTATATAACTGACAGTAATACATAGTGGAACCATCATCATGTTGTATATAACTGACAGTAATACATAGTGGAACCATCATCATGTTGTATATAACTGACAGTAATACACAGTGGAACCATCATCATGTTGTTGTATATAACTGACAGTAATACACAGTGGAACCATCATCATGTTGTTGTATATAACTGACAGTAATACACAGTGGAACCCTCATCATGTTGTATATAACTGACAGTAATACATAGTGGAACCATCATCATGTTGTTGTATATAACTGACAGTAATACACAGTGGAACCATCATCATGTTGTATATAACTGACAGTAATACACAGTGGAACCATCATCATGTTGTATATAACTGAGAGTAATACACAGTGGAACCATCATCATGTTGTTGTATATAACTGACAGTAATACACAGTGGAACCATCATCATGTTGTTGTATATAACTGACAGTAATACACAGTGGAACCATCATCATGTTGTATATAACTGACAGTAATACATAGTGGAACCATCATCATGTTGTATATAACTGACAGTAATACATAGTGGAACCATCATCATGTTGTATATAACTGACAGTAATACACAGTGGAACCATCATCATGTTGTTGTATATAACTGACAGTAATACACAGTGGAACCATCATCATGTTGTTGTATATAACTGACAGTAATACACAGTGGAACCATCATCATGTTGTTGTATATAACTGACAGTAATACACAGTGGAACCATCATCATGTTGTATATAACTGACAGTAATACATAGTGGAACCATCATCATGTTGTATATAACTGAGAGTAATACACAGTGGAACCATCATGTTGTTGTATATAACTGACAGTAATACACAGTGGAACCATCATCATGTTGTTGTATATAACTGACAGTAATACACAGTGGAACCATCATCATGTTGTATATAACTGACAGTAATACACAGTGGAACCATCATGTTGTTGTATATAACTGACAGTAATACACAGTGGAACCATCATCATGTTGTATATAACTGACAGTAATACACAGTGGAACCATCATCATGTTGTTGTATATAACTGACAGTAATACACAGTGGAACCATCATCATGTTGTATATAACTGACAGTAATACACAGTGGAACCCTCATCATGTTGTATATAACTGACAGTAATACATAGTGGAACCATCATCATGTTGTTGTATATAACTGACAGTAATACACAGTGGAACCATCATCATGTTGTATATAACTGACAGTAATACACAGTGGAAACATCATCATGTTGTATATAACTGAGAGTAATACACAGTGGAACCATCATCATGTTGTTGTATATAACTGACAGTAATACACAGTGGAACCATCATCATGTTGTTGTATATAACTGACAGTAATACACAGTGGAACCATCATCATGTTGTATATAACTGACAGTAATACATAGTGGAACCATCATCATGTTGTATATAACTGACAGTAATACATAGTGGAACCATCATCATGTTGTATATAACTGACAGTAATACACAGTGGAACCATCATCATGTTGTTGTATATAACTGACAGTAATACACAGTGGAACCATCATCATGTTGTTGTATATAACTGACAGTAATACACAGTGGAACCATCATCATGTTGTTGTATATAACTGACAGTAATACACAGTGGAACCATCATCATGTTGTATATAACTGACAGTAATACATAGTGGAACCATCATCATGTTGTATATAACTGAGAGTAATACACAGTGGAACCATCATGTTGTTATAAATAACTGACAGTAATACACAGTGGAACCATCATCATGTTGTTGTATATAACTGACAGTAATACACAGTGGAACCATCATCATGTTGTATATAACTGACAGTAATACACAGTGGAACCATCATGTTGTTGTATATAACTGACAGTAATACACAGTGGAACAATCATCATGTTGTATATAACTGAGAGTAATACACAGTGGAACCATCATCATGTTGTATATAACTGAGAGTAATACACAGTGGAACCATCATCATGTTGTTGTATATAACTGACAGTAATACAAAGTGGAACCATCATCATGTTGTTGTATATAACTGACAGTAATACACAGTGGAACCATCATCATGTTGTATATAACTGACAGTAATACACAGTGAAACCATCATCATGTTGTATATAACTGACAGTAATACACAGTGGAACCATCATCATGTTGTATATAACTGAGAGTAATACACAGTGGAACCATCATCATGTTGTTGTATATAACTGACAGTAATACACAGTGGAACCATCATCATGTTGTTGTATATAACTGACAGTAATACACAGTGGAACCATCATCATTTTGTATATAACTGACAGTAATACACAGTGGAACCATCATCATGTTGTTGTATATAACTGACAGTAATACACAGTGGAACCATCATCATGTTGTTGTATATAACTGACAGTAATACACAGTGGAACCATAATCATGTTGTATATAACTGACAGTAATACACAGTGGAACCATCATCATGTTGTTGTATATAACTGACAGTAATACACAGTGGAACCATCATCATGTTGTTGTATATAACTGACAGTAATACACAGTGGAACCATCATCATGTTGTATATAACTGAGAGTAATACACAGTGGAACCATCATCATGTTGTATATAACTGACAGTAATACACAGTGGAACCATCATCATGTTGTATATAACTGACAGTAATACACAGTGGAACCATCATCATGTTGTATATAACTGACAGTAATACACAGTGGAACCATCATGTTGTTGTATATAACTGACAGTAATACACAGTGGAACCATCATCATGTTGTATATAACTGACAGTAATACACAGTGGAACCATCATCATGTTGTATATAACTGACAGTAATACATAGTGGAACCATCATCATGTTGTATATAACTGACAGTAATACATAGTGGAACCATCATCATGTTGTTGTATATAACTGACAGTAATACACAGTGGAACCATCATCATGTTGTATATAACTGACAGTAATACACAGTGGAACCATCATCATGTTGTGGTATATAACTGACAGTAATACACAGTGGAACCATCATCATGTTGTATATAACTGACAGTAATACACAGTGGAACCATCATCATGTTGTTGTATATAACTGACAGTAATACACAGTGGAACCATCATCATGTTGTTGTATATAACTGACAGTAATACACAGTGGAACCATCATCATGTTGTATATAACTGACAGTAATACATAGTGGAACCATCATCATGTTGTATATAACTGAGAGTAATACACAGTGGAACCATCATGTTGTTGTATATAACTGACAGTAATACACAGTGGAACCATCATCATGTTGTTGTATATAACTGACAGTAATACACAGTGGAACCATCATCATGTTGTATATAACTGACAGTAATACACAGTGGAACCATCATGTTGTTGTATATAACTGACAGTAATACACAGTGGAACCATCATCATGTTGTATATAACTGAGAGTAATACACAGTGGAACCATCATGTTGTTGTATATAACTGACAGTAATACACAGTGGAACCATCATCATGTTGTTGTATATAACTGACAGTAATACACAGTGGAACCATCATCATGTTGTATATAACTGACAGTAATACACAGTGGAACCATCATCATGTTGTATATAACTGAGAGTAATACACAGTGGAACCATCATCATGTTGTTGTATATAACTGACAGTAATACACAGTGGAACCATCATCATGTTGTTGTATATAACTGACAGTAATACACAGTGGAACCATCATCATGTTGTATATAACTGACAGTAATACACAGTGGAACCATCATCATGTTGTATATAACTGACAGTAATACACAGTAGAACCATCATCATGTTGTATATAACTGAGAGTAATACACAGTGGAACCATCATCATGTTGTTGTATATAACTGACAGTAATACACAGTGGAACCATCATCATGTTGTTGTATATAACTGACAGTAATACACAGTGGAACCATCATCATTTTGTATATAACTGACAGTAATACACAGTGGAACCATCATCATGTTGTTGTATATAACTGACAGTAATACACAGTGGAACCATCATCATGTTGTTGTATATAACTGACAGTAATACACAGTGGAACCATAATCATGTTGTATATAACTGACAGTAATACACAGTGGAACCATCATCATGTTGTTGTATATAACTGACAGTAATACACAGTGGAACCATCATCATGTTGTTGTATATAACTGACAGTAATACACAGTGGAACCATCATCATGTTGTTGTATATAACTGACAGTAATACACAGTGGAACCATCATCATGTTGTATATAACTGACAGTAATACACAGTGGAACCATCATCATGTTGTATATAACTGACAGTAATACACAGTGGAACCATCATCATTTTGTATATAACTGACAGTAATACACAGTGGAACCATCATCATGTTGTTGTATATAACTGACAGTAATACACAGTGGAACCATCATCATGTTGTTGTATATAACTGACAGTAATACACAGTGGAACCATAATCATGTTGTATATAACTGACAGTAATACACAGTGGAACCATCATCATGTTGTTGTATATAACTGACAGTAATACACAGTGGAACCATCATCATGTTGTTGTATATAACTGACAGTAATACACAGTGGAACCATCATCATGTTGTTGTATATAACTGACAGTAATACACAGTGGAACCATCATCATGTTGTATATAACTGACAGTAATACACAGTGGAACCATCATCATGTTGTATATAACTGACAGTAATACACAGTGGAACCATCATCATGTTGTATATAACTGACAGTAATACACAGTGGAACCATCATGTTGTTGTATATAACTGACAGTAATACACAGTGGAACCATCATCATGTTGTATATAACTGACAGTAATACACAGTGGAACCATCATCATGTTGTATATAACTGACAGTAATACATAGTGGAACCATCATCATGTTGTATATAACTGACAGTAATACATAGTGGAACCATCATCATGTTGTTGTATATAACTGACAGTAATACACAGTGGAACCATCATCATGTTGTATATAACTGACAGTAATACACAGTGGAACCATCATCATGTTGTGGTATATAACTGACAGTAATACACAGTGGAACCATCATCATGTTGTATATAACTGACAGTAATACACAGTGGAACCATCATCATGTTGTTGTATATAACTGACAGTAATACACAGTGGAACCATCATCATGTTGTGTATAACTGACAGTAATACACAGTGGAACCATCATCATGTTGTTGTATATAACTGACAGTAATAGACAGTGGAACCATCATCATGTTGTATATAACTGACAGTAATACACAGTGGAACCATCATCATGTTGTTGTATATAACTGACAGTAATACACAGTGGAACCATCATGTTGTATATAACTGACAGTAATACACAGTGGAACAATCATCATGTTGTATATAACTGACAGTAATATACAGTGGAACCATTATCATGTCGTTGTAAATAACTGACAGTAATACATAGTGGAACCATCATCATGTTGTTGTATATAACTGACAGTAATACATAGTGGAACCATCATCATGTTGTTGTATATAACTGACAGTAATACACAGTGGAACCATCATCATGTTGTATATAACTGACAGTAATACATAGTGGAACCATCATCATGTTGTATATAACTGACAGTAATACACAGTGGAACCATCATTGTGTTGTATATAACTGACAGTAATACACAGTGGAACCATCATCATGTTGTTGTATATAACTGACAGTAATACATAGTGGAACCATCATTGTGTTGTATATAACTGACAGTAATACACAGTGGAACCATCATCATGTTGTTGTATATAACTGACAGTAATACACAGTGGAACCATCATCATGTTGTATATAACTGACAGTAATACACAGTGGAACCATCATTGTGTTGTATATAACTGACAGTAATACACATTGGAACCATCATCATGTTGTATATAACTGACAGTAATACACAGTGGAACCATCATCATGTTGTATATAACTGACAGTAATACATAGTGGAACCATCATCATGTTGTATATAACTGACAGTAATACATAGTGAAACCATCATCATGTTGTTGTATATAACTGACAGTAATACACAGTGGAACCATAATCATGTTGTTGTATATAACTGACAGTAATACACAGTGGAACCATCATCATGTTGTTGTATATAACTGACAGTAATACACAGTGGAACCATCATCATGTTGTTGTATATAACTGACAGTAATACACAGTGGAACCATCATCATGTTGTTGTATATAACTGACAGTTATACACAGTGGAACCATCATCATGTTGTTGTATATAACTGACAGTAATACACAGTGGAACCATCATCATGTTGTATATAACTGACAGTAACACACAGTAGAACCATCATCATGTTGGTGTATATAACTGACAGTAATACACAGTGGAACCATCATCATGTTGTTGTATATAACTGACAGTAATACATAGTGGAACCATCATCATGTTGTTGTATATAACTGACAGTAATACACAGTGGAACCATCATCATGTTGTATATAACTGACAGTAATACATAGTGGAACCATCATCATGTTGTATATAACTGACAGTAATACACAGTGGAACCATCATTGTGTTGTATATAACTGACAGTAATACACAGTGGAACCATCATCATGTTGTTGTATATAACTGACAGTAATACATAGTGGAACCATCATTGTGTTGTATATAACTGACAGTAATACACAGTGGAACCATCATCATGTTGTTGTATATAACTGACAGTAATACACAGTGGAACCATCATCATGTTGTATATAACTGACAGTAATACACAGTGGAACCATCATTGTGTTGTATATAACTGACAGTAATACACATTGGAACCATCATCATGTTGTATATAACTGACAGTAATACACAGTGGAACCATCATCATGTTGTATATAACTGACAGTAATACATAGTGGAACCATCATCATGTTGTATATAACTGACAGTAATACATAGTGAAACCATCATCATGTTGTTGTATATAACTGACAGTAATACACAGTGGAACCATAATCATGTTGTTGTATATAACTGACAGTAATACACAGTGGAACCATCATCATGTTGTTGTATATAACTGACAGTAATACACAGTGGAACCATCATCATGTTGTTGTATATAACTGACAGTAATACACAGTGGAACCATCATCATGTTGTTGTATATAACTGACAGTTATACACAGTGGAACCATCATCATGTTGTTGTATATAACTGACAGTAATACACAGTGGAACCATCATCATGTTGTTGTATATAACTGACAGTAATACATAGTGGAACCATCATCATGTTGTTGAGCCGTTAAATTCTACAACCACCTAAAAGGAAGTGATTCCCAAACCTTCCACAACAAAGCCATCACCTACAGAGAGATGAACCTGGAGAAGAGTCCCCTAAGCAAGCTGGTCCTGGGGCTCTGTTCACTAACACAAACACACCCTACAGAGCCCCAGGACAGCAGCACAATTAGACCCAACCAAATCATGAGAAAACAAAGAGATAATTACTTGACACATTGGAAAGCTGTCACAGCAGCAAGATGTGTGACCTGCTGTCACAAGAAAAGGGCAACCAGTGAAGAACACACACCTTCGTAAGTACAACTGTCTCTATTATCTTGGAACTTCTGTCAGTGGAAAGTTTACTGTTGTATTTTTGGGTTTATTATCTATTTCACATGCTTTGGCAATGTTAGCATGTGTCCTCTACCAATAAAGCCCTTTAATTGAATTGAGAGTGAAGAGAACAAGAGAGAGCACACAGAGGTAGCAGAGTAGAGAGAGAGAGAGAGCACACAGAGGTAGCAGAGTAGAGAGAGAGAGAGAGAGAGAGCACACAGAGGTAGCAGAGTAGAGAGAGAGAGAGAGCACACAGAGGTAGCAGAGAAAGAGTAGAGAGAGAGAGCACACAGAGGTAGCAGAGTAGAGAGAGAGAGAGAGAGCACACAGAGGTAGCAGAGAAAGAGTAGAGAGAGAGAGCACACAGAGGTAGCAGAGTAGAGAGAGAGAGAGAGCACACAGAGGTAGCAGAGAAAGAGTAGAGAGAGAGAGCACACAGAGGTAGCAGAGTAGAGAGAGAGAGCACACAGAGGTAGCAGAGAAAGAGTAGAGAGAGAGAGCACAGAGGTAGCAGAGGAGAGAGAGAGAGAGAGCACACAGAGGTAGCAGAGAAAGAGTAGAGAGAGAGAGAGAGAGAGCACACAGAGGTAGCAGAGAAAGACAGAGTAGAGAGAGAGCACACAGAGGTAGCAGAGAAAGACAGAGTAGAGAGAGAGAGAGAAGGGAGAACAGAGAGTTGAGGGTGAGAAAGAGCGATAGCAGAGAGAAAGCCTCAACCGTGTTTTCCTAGCTTGTTACATGACTTTGGGGAAGAGGGGGGGGGGGGGGGACACAGTTTACACTGGGAAGCCAAACCTTTGACGAATCATGTTCAATGTTCACCAGTGAGTCTGCTATTGAATGTTGATATTTCCACGTCTCTATTTGTCTTTGGTTTTAATGTGTTATTTTAGTAACCAGTGTTTTGCATGGCTTCGGTGATGTTCATGTCAATTAAAGTGTTCCAGTACATCACAGTAGGCTACAATACAGTACAGAACAAGGTAACTTTATTAGTCCTCTCCGGGGAACATTCAGTCAGGCAGGACTGGTTCTATGGTAAATACAACATTTAATATTATTAAACAAGAACTATACTGACTAACGTTTACAGAGGGCCATTTCCTGCAGAACAGATGTTTGTATCTGAACATGAGCAATGTAAACTTAAAGAGTTGTGGTGCCCTCTGGTGAAAATAACACCTCTGCCTGCCAGCTTCATCAATAGTCCATTTTGAATACCTCTGGATGACAAAATACAGAAATCTCAACTGATTGAACTCCAACCCACCTGCTCAGTGACTTTGGCGCCATCTTCTGGATAAAACAAGGACAGGCACAGCATAGAGAGTTCTCTTTTGTAAATGTAATACCGATCAAATTCACTAGGGGGACATCCACTATCCTTGGATTGTCTCAGCACCATATATACTATACCTTTATTTAACTAGGCAAGTCAGTTAAAGAACAAATTCTTATTTACAATGAAAGTCTAGGAACAGTGGAGGTTAACTGCCTGTTCAGGGGCAGAACGACAGATTTTTACCATGTCAGCTCTGGGATTCGATAAAAGCAACCTTTCGGTTACTAGTCCAACACTCTAAACACTAGGCTACCTGCCATCCCATGTAAGGAACGGAGCAGTATGATCTAGAACAGTAGATGTGTAAATGTGTAGAACTGCAGAAAATATAAGTTCAACCCTGCAAAGTTCTCTCTGCAAACAAGAGGGAACCAAGAGGGACGGGAACAGTTTGTTGTGAACATGAAGCTCGTACCCATGGAAACCACGAGGCGGATGTGGGATATCCCCCAACGGTGGGAGAGGAGTTAAACAGTTTGGGAATCCCTGAAACCCCGATACGGAAAATATGGTTTTCCACATAAGGACGACATCTAGTCTGACAAATGTGTTGGTTTGTAATAGGGCTTTCCATCTTGTTACTGAAGAAAATGACACCAGGTTTGTAATAGGGCTTTCCTTCTTGTTACTGAAGAAAATGACACCAGGTTTGTAATAGGGCTTTCCATCTTGTTACTGAAGAAAATGACACCAGGTTTGTAATAGGGCTTTCCATCTTGTTACTGAAGAAAATGACACCAGGTTTGTAATAGGGCTTTCCATCTTGTTACTGAAGAAAATGACACCAGGTTTGTAATAGGGCTTTCCATCGTGTTACTGAAGAAAATGACACCAGGTTTGTAATAGGGCTTTCCATCTTTTTACTGAAGAAAATGACACCAGGTTTGTAATAGGGCTTTCCATCTTGTTACTGAAGAAAATGACACCAGGTTTGTAATAGGGCTTTCCATCTTGTTACTGAAGAAAATGACACCAGGTTTGTAATAGGGCTTTCCATCGTGTTACTGAAGAAAATGACACCAGGTTTGTAATAGGGCTTTCCATCTTTTTACTGAAGAAAATGACACCAGGTTTGTAATAGGGCTTTCCATCGTGTTACTGAAGAAAATGACACCAGGTTTGTAATAGGGCTTTCCATCGTGTTACTGAAGAAAATGACACCAAGTTTGTAATAGGGCTTTCCATCTTCTTACTGAAGAAAATGACACCAGGTTTGTAATAGGGCTTTCCATCGTGTTACTGAAGAAAATGACACCAGGTTTGTAATAGGGCTTTCCATCGTGTTACTGAAGAAAATGACACCAGGTTTGTAATAGGGCTTTCCATCTTTTTACTGAAGAAAATGACACCAGGTTTGTAATAGGGCTTTCCATCTTTTTACTGAAGAAAATGACACCAAGTTTGGCACATTGAACAAAAAGAGGAATAGGTAAATACATATATTAGTTTAGTTTGTGGTCACGTAAACATTACAAAGTTAAACATGTTTTCACAGTGTTAAAATTCCAGCAAATCATATTAGCCTTGGACCAATGAGTTTCCAAACCCCTCCTGGATGTGACCGTCACAACGGCTGTGGAAACGTTTCCAAACCCCTCCTGGTTGTGACCTTCACAACGGCTGTGGAAACGTTTCCAAACCCCTCCTGGATGTGACCGTCACAACGGCTGTGGAAACGTTTCCAAACCCCTCCTGGATGTGACCGTCACAACGGCTGTGGAAACGTTTCCAAACCCCTCCTGGATGTGACCTTCACAACGGCTGTGGAAACATTTCCAAGCTGATACACCCATTAAAAACATTTACAAATGCAGTACCAGTCAAAAGTTTAGACACACCTACTCAATCAAGGGGTTTGTCTTTATTTTTTTACTATTTTTGTAACTGTAGAATAGTAGTGAAGACATCAGAACTATGAAATAACACATGGAATAGACAAAAAAGTGATAAACAAATTAAAATATATTTTATATTTGAGATTCTTCAAAGTGGCCACATTTTGCCTTGATGACAGCCCTGCGCACTCTTGGCATTCTCTCAACCAGCATTCAAGGCACACTTAACCAGCATGGCTACCACAGCATTCTGCAGCGATACGCCATCCCACCTGGCTTGCGCTTAGTGGGAATATAATTTGGCTTAGTGGGACTAACATTTGTTTTTCAACAGGACAATGACCCAACACACCTCCAGGCTGTGTAAGGGTTATTTGACCAAGAAGGAGAGTGATGGAGTGCTGCATCAGATGACCTGGCCTCCACAATCTCCCGACCTCAACCCAATTGAGATGGTTTGGGATGAGTTGGACCGCAGAGTGAAGGAAAAGCAGCCAAAAAGTGCTCAGCATATGTGGGAACTCCTTCAAGACTTTTGGAAAAGCATTCCAGGTGAAGCTGGTTGAGAGAATGCCAAGAGTGTGCAAAGCTGTCATCAAGGCAAAGGGTGGCTATTTTGAAGAATCTCAAATATAAAACATATTTTGATTTGTTTATCACTTTTTTTGGTTACTACATGATTCCATGTGTTATTTCATAGTTGTGATGTCGTCATTATTATTCTACAATGTAGAAAATAGTAAAAATAAAGAAAAACCCTGGAATGAGTAGGTGTCCAGATTTCTCGTACTGTTCATACTGTATGTATGTATACTGCCTTTCAAAAGTTTGGGGTCACTTAGAAATGTCATTGTTTTTGAAACAAAATCAAATGTTTTGTCCATTAAAATAACATCAAATTGATCAGAAATACAGTGAAGAAATTGTTAATGTTGTAAATGAATATTGTAGCAGGAAACGGCTGATTTTTTATGGAATATCTACATAGGTGTACAGAGGCCCATTATCAGCAACCATCACTCCTGTGTTCCAATGGCACGTTGTGTTAACTAATCCAAGTCTATCATTTTAAAAGGCTAATTGATCATTAGAAAACCCTTTTGCAGTTATGTTAGTTGCTATGAAACTGTTGTCCTGATTAAAGAAGCAATAAAACTGGCCTTCTTAAGACTAGTTGAGTATCTGGAGCATCAGCATTTGTGTATTCGATTACAGGCTCAAAATGGCCAGAAACAAAGACCTTCCTTCTGAAACTCGTCAGTCTATTCTTGTTCTGAGAAATGAAGGCTATTCCATGCGAGAAATTGCCAAGAAACTGGAGAATTTCTAAATGACCCCAAACTTTTAAAAGGTAGTATGTACGTATATATATATATATATATATATATATATATATATATCTGTTGTGTCAGATGAGTTGCACATCTATTGTTGAACCTTAATCAAGGTGTTAGAGTATACCATATATTCCTTCATAGATTCTATGTCCTAACGGTTGTTCTACATCTGCCACCAAAAAGACACTATAAAGCCACAATGGTGTAATGATGTTCTTCTGGTTCGTCACCTTCTGACAGACACGTCATTTAAAGGCCACCGTCGTAATGGTGAATCGTGTTCAAGTGATATTTAAGACTAGCAAAACCTGTAAAGCATCTCCCACACAGTTTACAGCGATAGGGTTTCTCTCCGGTGTGAATCCGCTGGTGAACTTTCAGGTTGCCTTGGGTGCTGAAGCCCCGTCCACACACAGTGCACGTGAAAGGTCTCTCCCCTGTGTGAACCAGCTTATGTCTGGCCAGATGGTAAGTGTCTTTAAAGCATTTGCCACACTCTATGCAACCATATGGCTTCTCCTCCGTGTGAGTTGACTGGTGCTGTTCAAGGTGTTCCCTCTGGTCGAAGCCTTTCCCACAGTCCTTACACTGGTAGGATTTCTCCCCTGTGTGGAACAGCGTGTGTTTGGTCAGGTATTGCTTGGTAGGGAAGCCTTTGTCACATTCTTTGCATTGGAATAGTTTCTCTCCAGTGTGAATCCTCAAGTGCACCTTCATATATCCCTTAGATCGGAAGCATTTACCACATTCTCTGCATTTGAACGGTCTCTCGCCTGTGTGAGTGCGCATGTGTAGTTTCAGATTATGATTGTAAGGGAAACACTTGCCACAAACATGACAAGTAGGTTTGGCTGCAGGTTGAAGTTGAGGAGTGGGCATCCCTTTAGTGAAGGTTTGCCGGTGAGCAGTAGGCCTAGGTTTTGGTTCAGTGAGGGTTTGAGGGTGAGCAGTAGGCCTAGGTTTTGGTTCAGTGAGGGTTTGCCGGTGAGCAGTAGGCCTAGGTTTTGGTTCAGTGAGGGTTTGAGGGTGAGCACTGGGCCTGGGTTTTGGTTCAGTGAGGGTTTGAGGGTAAGCACTGGGCCTAGGTTTTGGTTCAGTGAGGGTTTGAGGGTGAGCACTGTGCCAAGGTTTTGGGTCAGTGAAGATTTGAGGGTGAGCACCGGGCCAAGGTTTTGGTTCAGTGAGGGTTTGAGGGTGAGCATTGTGCCAAGCTTTTGATTCAGTGTGGGTTTGAGAGTGAGGAGTAGTTCTCTCTTTAGTGTGGGTTTGAGAGTGAGGAGTAGTTCTCTCTTTAGTGTGGGTTTGCACGTGGACTGTCAGATTTTCTTTTGAGTCCAAGACTCCTTCACACACACCACAACGGTATTGTTCAGCATGCTTTGTGTGTGTTCTTTGCACATGGTTAACTAAAAAACCCATACGAACAAAAGTCCTCCCACACAGCTTGCAGCAATAAGGAGAAGCATCTTCAACAACGCTTGTTCCTTTCTTCGCCTGTTTTCTTTGTGATTTCCGTGGCTTTGACCCCGGCGGTAGCTCCATGCTCTCGCCATCGGTGTCCCTCCCACTGTTTTCACTCTGAGCTGCAGGACTGGATGGTTCTGATACTATGTAGTCTATATAGTCTTCATCACCGGGCTCTGTCTGTATCCCTCCAGTTGTGTTATTGAATGGCGAACCTCCGTCTCTACTCCCCACAGTGTGGGATGCATGACGTGTGTTCACGCCCTCACAGTCACTCACAACACAGACAGTAATGAAGTCTTTGGTATCAGACTCTTGAAGCAGCTCTTCCTCCTGTTCATCTTTAATCTGTGTGGGCTCTGGGACCTGCTGCCCCATACGGGGACACTCTTGTTCACAGTGCTGCTGCTCAGGGGGAACCTCCTCTTTAGAGACTGTGAAGGTGAGCTGTTGGGGTTCTAAATTGGAACAAAGAAGATAAATACAAAAATTAAGTAGTGTTATCATTAAATATATAGTTAGACGTTTGTAATCTAAAATTATACCCATAGTTCTCATAAACACGAGCAGTTGCTGTTTACATAGCTTGCTACATGTTTAGCAAACTAGCTAGCTACTTTACGGTGGGATACATTCATCAAGTTGTGCTAGCATAGTTAGCATGGCTAGCATAGCTAGAATAGTTAGCATGGCAGGCATAGCTAGAATAGTTAGCATGGCTAGCATAGCTAGAATAGTTAGCATGGCTAGAATAGTTAGCATAGTTAGCATGGCTAGAATAGTTAGCATGGCTAGCATAGCTAGAATAGTTAGCATGGCTAGCATAGCTAGAATAGTTAGCATAGCTAGCTAACGTTAGGTAGATAGTAAATTAGCTAGCTATCTAGCCAAGTTGCGACTGGTGAATGGATGTGAATCGGTTGTCGATAATACTAAGGGAGAGAGGCAGGCCATCATTATCTCATTCCTTATCAGATTGATATAGCTAGCTAGGGCAACATACCTAAGTGTAAATGTGGTTTGAAATCCAGCATCAGTCGTAACCGTTCGTTGTCCTCCTTGTAACGGGAGATTTCGTCCTGATAGTCTGTTATCGTTCTCTCTACTGCCGATGTTATCTCCCTCGCCGCCGCAGTCAGCCGTTCACTGAGATACGCGTTGAACAACTCCAGTTTAGACATTTTGAGATTTTATTTATTTTTTTATTAAAACGTTATGAAATTCGATAGCTTTAAGTTGTTCTTCTGCTCAATGTGATGTGATTTTATTCCCTTGTTGTGCCCATTGATGTATATAAAATAACTGTAGACCGCATTTCGAAGATGAACGACCAGCATCTTCCACTTCCGCTACTCGTTTGCGTAGTCTCTTACGTAATCACGTTTCACAGTGGCCACGTCCCTCAACTGGGTTATGAACTCAGAATCTGCCTTTGGCTTCCAGTCAAATTAGACTCAAATTTGACTTGTTAAAGTCTTGCTCATACTCTTATTAAATGAAATACCATGACTGTCTTCTCTTTAGGTTTGGTTTGCTGAGCTAGATGCTGGTAGGCTATAGCCCCCGATAGGCCAACAGCCCAACATCTAATTTCAGGGAAAAGTCCACAATGGAACTAATATTAAATGTGGGTAATGATACATTTGCGATAGAGCTGTGACCACAATCACAATTGATATCAACTAAATTCAATCAACTAAACACGTTCCTTAGTAATTGCATAATAACACAAGGCTACAACAACAAAATGAGTTACAGGCTATATTTAATATATCCGTTTCCCAGCGCCACACAAGTGGCACAAATTCATTTGCAATGACTCCAGTCATATTGTCATTTCAATATACATTTATTGTATCAAACTTATAGGCTACAGTAGTCTACAATGGCATATAAATGAATAGAATACCTGATCGATTATTCTATTATTCTACACATTTAATGTCAGTTCCATTGGGTCTTTTCCCCGTCTAAAAGAACCACACAAAGGAGTTCCAGAACTTTCATTTCAACTGATCATAAAGCGCTTCTCTTGATACCCTGTTCTTAAAGCAGTCAACATTAGAATGCAGTTTCAAACCAACTCCAAGCAAATGTATTGTATGTAATGAGTTCTAGTTGCGCCCAGTCGTATTCCACTGCTTTGACTCCGTTATTTATTGATCTGCATCAGTTCTTATCAAATGGGGTTGGAAATGCAGTAGGTCTCTCCATAATGACTCAGCAACAGTCTGCCTCACTGCCATAACAGGCAGGAATATGTATGTCACCCACCTGATAGGGCCTGTGATTGGCTGACCACCTAGTCCCTAAAACAGAGGTGTGATGTGCCCCACTGCACAGGGTGAGAAAAATGGTCAGAGTGGGGTGTTCTCTCATTTGTGTCTAGAAGTAGCTAGCAAGCTAGCCAATTAGCTTGGGTGCTAGAACTGTTGGATCAACCCTACTCCTCGGCCATAGTGTCCAGTGTGTCATAGTGTCCTCGGCCATAGTGTCCAGTGTGTCATAGTGTCCTCGGTCATAGTGTCCAGTGTGTCATAGTGTCCTCGGCCATAGTGTCCAGTGTGTCATAGTGTCCTCGGCCATAGTGTCCAGTGTGCACTCTGAATTTACAAAGGGAAAACCTGACAACACTCTGAATTGATGAATGCCCACAGCGCACTCTGGCATCTCCACATTGACTTTACGAACACACAGGGCATCATTTGATAGAATGTTTCCAAAATGGAAATGATTGTGTGTCGGTCCGGACCATGCGATTCACAACCCATCTATCTACCTACCTCATCCCCATACTGTATTTATTTATCTTGCTTCTTTGCACCCCAGTATCTCTACTTGCACATTCATCTTCTGCACATCTACCATTCCAGTGTTTAATTGCTATTTTGTAATTACTTCGCCACCGTGGCCTATTTATTCCCTTATCTTACCTCATTTGCACTCACTGTATATAGACTTTTTGTTTTCTTTTGTTCTACTGTATTATTGACTGTATGTTTTGTTTATTCCATGTGTAACTCTGTGTTGTTGTTTGTGTCGCACTGCTTTGCTTTATCTTGGCCAGGTCGCAATTGTAAATGAGAACTTGCTCTCAACCAGCCTACCTGGTTAACTAAAGGTGTTCTCAACCAGCCTACCTGGTTAACTAAAGGTGTTCTCAACCAGCCTACCTGGTTAAATAAAGGTGTTCTCAACCAGCCTACCTGGTTAAATAAAGGTGTTCTCAACCAGCCTACCTGGTTAAATAAAGGTGTTCTCAACCAGCCTACCTGGTTAAATAAAGGTGTTCTCAACCAGCCTACCTGGTTAAATAAAGGTGTTCTCAACCAGCCTACCTGGTTAAATAAAGGTGTTCTCAACCAGCCTACCTGGTTAAATAAAGGTGTTCTCAACCAGCCTACCTGGTTAAATAAAGGTGTTCTCAACCAGCCTACCTGGTTAAATAAAGGTGTTCTCAACCAGCCTACCTGGTTAAATAAAGGTGTTCTCAACCAGCCTACCTGGTTAAATAAAGGTGTTCTCAACCAGCCTACCTGGTTAAATAAAGGTGTTCTCAACCAGCCTACCTGGTTAAATAAAGGTGTTCTCAACCAGCCTACCTGGTTAAATAAAGGTGTTCTCAACCAGCCTACCTGGTTAAATAAAGGTGTTCTCAACCAGCCTACCTGGTTAAATAAAGGTGTTCTCAACCAGCCTACCTGGTTAAATAAAGGTGTTCTCAACCAGCCTACCTGGTTAAATAAAGGTGTTCTCAACCAGCCTACCTGGTTAAATAAAGGTGTTCTCAACCAGCCTACCTGGTTAAATAAAGGTGTTCTCAACCAGCCTACCTGGTTAAATAAAGGTGTTCTCAACCAGCCTACCTGGTTAAATAAAGGTGTTCTCAACCAGCCTACCTGGTTAAATAAAGGTGTTCTCAACCAGCCTACCTGGTTAAATAAAGGTGTTCTCAACCAGCCTACCTGGTTAAATAAAGGTGTTCTCAACCAGCCTACCTGGTTAAATAAAGGTGTTCTCAACCAGCCTACCTGGTTAAATAAAGGTGTTCTCAACCAGCCTACCTGGTTAAATAAAGGTGTTCTCAACCAGCCTACCTGGTTAAATAAAGGTGTTCTCAACCAGCCTACCTGGTTAAATAAAGGTGTTCTCAACCAGCCTACCTGGTTAAATAAAGGTGTTCTCAACCAGCCTACCTGGTTAAATAAAGGTGTTCTCAACCAGCCTACCTGGTTAAATAAAGGTGTTCTCAACCAGCCTACCTGGTTAAATAAAGGTGTTCTCAACCAGCCTACCTGGTTAAATAAAGGTGTTCTCAACCAGCCTACCTGGTTAAATAAAGGTGTTCTCAACCAGCCTACCTGGTTAAATAAAGGTGTTCTCAACCAGCCTACCTGGTTAAATAAAGGTGTTCTCAACCAGCCTACCTGGTTAAATAAAGGTGTTCTCAACCAGCCTACCTGGTTAAATAAAGGTGTTCTCAACCAGCCTACCTGGTTAAATACAGGTGAAATAAAAAAAAACAACACTGTTTCACAACTCCCTCCCTACAGTTCTCAAAAATTGAATATACATTTATTTTAGACAACAGTCATATACAACAAAATACACAATGTGGACCCAGAGGATATTACTTGAAAGTATGAATTAAAACGCTTATTTCCAAAGTGGTCCTCGATAGTAAAAACAATAACACACATAATGATTAAAAGACAAGACAAAATTACACACAACCATAAACACATTCATTTATATTGGCATCCTAAAAATAGACACTATTCACTGCACGTCTGCCTAACCTTAAAAATCAACGATATCAATTTCACATTAAAACAATGTATTAACTGCACATCATACCGATCCTTCAAAACAACGCCCCTGACCAGCAGTAGGGGGCACAAGAGGCAGTGGAGTGGTTTCTGTTAGACAACCTTGTTCAAATGAAAGAACTTTGCCTGCTTTTTAAAGCTATTTGTACTTTTTAATACTCCAGACCTTACCGATGGTCCTTCCCTAGTACTCATCATTACTCCAGGTCTTACTAATGACCATTGTGAGTGTACCAGTCTGAGTTTGAGCTTCTAAACCCATTTATATTCATTATTTTTTTTCTATGCTTGTAAACAACTTTTAAGCATTACAAAACTTATAATTGATCAAATAACACTCACGTAGTCAAATATGCCATTAATCTTAAAAAAATAAAATAATTGTCGACCAAATTCGACATCCTCTCATTATCAAACCTCCATATAAAAAGTCCTTGCTTGAAACAACGAAAAGACGCCACCTGCTGGAGGGAGATATATTCTCCGCGGTGTTGGGCCTCTCTCTCTCCGTCTCCGGTAATATCTCTGTGTGGCTGTCTGACGCAGTTCAGACATTTTGGGTAGATTATTCAACCACACCGGGCCGAAGACTAACAAGAAACTGAACAAAAGACGTTTTTTACAACAACAACAACAAACATCGTTCAATATGGGTCCACCAGGAGACAACCCACGTCGCGTGTCCTCTGAAAGAACGGAGGATTTCAGTTGGTTTGTCCATTTATCTTGACATGGCATGCAAAGGGTTAGTTTTGGTGGCTGTGACGACTGAAGAGAAAACGCAGATAAATAGCTAACACCTCCCCACAAAAATCAGCGTGTGAAAGATATTTATGACTGCGTTTATTGGTGTCGGGTAAATAAAATCAAGTTGGTTCTCTCGACGGGAATCCTTAACATCATGATGATATTGGAAGGAAATGTTCATGTAAAATGACAGGATACAACAGTTAAATCTGTTCCGATATTAAATAGCAAACCAGTCGGAAATGTAAAATGGTTAGATGTCTCTCAGCTGGCTGGCTAACCGCACCACATACAGGCCTCAATTACTCCAAGTAACAAACATATATGATGTAGCTAACTAGTTAATCCACTAACTAGTTAGTGTATGCATACTATATAACTCATGTTATCTAGTCAGCTAAAAAAAATACTGCCGTCACGATGAGTATAGACAAAGGCAAGGCTCCAAGCCAGTTCAATGGAAGTAAACGAGGCACCAGGCCAGTTCAATGGCAGTAAACGAGGCGCCAGTTCAATGGAAGTAAACGAGGCACCAGGCCAGTTCAATGGCAGTAAACGAGGCGCCAGTTCAATGGAAGTAAACGAGGCACCAGGCCAGTTCAATGGCAGTAAACGAGGCCCCGGGCCAGTTCAATGGAAGTAAACGAGGCACCAGGCCAGTTCAATGGAAGTAAACGAGGCCCCGGGCCAGTTCAATGGCAGTAAACAAGGCCCCGGGCCAGTTCAATGGAAGTAAACGAGGCCCCAGGCCAGTTCAATAGCAGTAAACGAGGCCCCAGGCCAGTTCAATAGCAGTAAACAAGGCCCCGGGCCAGTTCAATGGCAGTAAACAAGGCCCCGGGCCAGTTCAATGGAAGTAAACGAGGCCCCGGGCCAGTTCAATGGCAGTAAACAAGGCCCCGGGCCCGTTCAATAGCAGTAAACAAGGCCCCAGGCCAGTTCAATGGAAGTAAACGAGGCCCCAGGCCAGTTCAATAGCAGTAAACGAGGCCCCAGGCCAGTTCAATAGCAGTAAACAAGGCCCCAGGCCAGTTCAATGGCAGTAAACAAAGCCCCGGGCCAGTTCAATGGCAGTAAACAAGGCCCCAGGCCAGTTCAATGGCAGTAAACAAGGCCCCGGGCCCGTTCAATAGCAGTAAACGACGCCAAGGCCCCGGAGATGTCAGGTTATTTTGGTAAACGTCAATGTTGTAAACTCAAACCTGGTGCCAACATCTGGTGTTACTTTCCATGATGGTTGTCTGTACCCCCCCAGTCTGCCAGTATTACGCTCATAACGCGTCAGTCATGGACGAAGCTTTGAGTTTGACAAGACGACAGTATGAATTGTGTCTGCTAGTTGTGAGTAGTAGCCTTGTATTTCAGTAGTGAGAAGTAGTGTTGGTATGTTTCTTGTTGTTGAAATAGCTATTCTTTCTGTTAGTAGTTTGTTGTCATTAACAGGAAGGAGAAAGGTGCACCTAAATACGATTTGTTCATGTTATCACTAGGCCAATGACGTGTTGAATTAAAGTTTAATTTGGCCTGTATTCGAATGTCATGCTTTTAATCACATGGCTTCTTGAATAACTCATGAAACAAATGCAGCGAAATATTAAGAACCCCTTCCACCCATGTACAACTTTCATAGTTTGATATTTCATGAATTCCCCCTTCAGTTAGTAGGCATTTCAAAAGAGAATAATTTGATTTCTCGTTTCTGAAAGGGATGGTAGCTACATCTCAAAAGCAAAATAGACAACTCGAAAGTATAGGCAAAATATTCTGTAAAAGAGAAGACACTAGCATCAAAATCTAATAATGGGAGACCCAATCTCGAGAAGAAACCAAACTAGGAATCGACTCCGTGCTCAGATTCAGAAGAAAAGGGAATCTTTGGCTGACCAGTTTGACTTCAAGATCTACATAGCCTTTGTTTTCAAAGACAAAGTAAGTATTATAGAGAAGTACCCTATGGACCCTGCCCAAAAGTAGTGCACTACATAGGGAATAGGGTGCCATAGGGCCCTGCCCAAAAGTAGTGCACTATAGAAGAAGTCTGCATTGTTATTCTCATCCATTCCCTCTCTTTCTGCTCCTTCAGAAGAAGAAGTCTGCACTGTTCGAGGTAGCTGAAGTGGTACCAGTGATGACCAACAACTATGAAGACAATATCCTGAAAGGTGTGCAGGCTTCCAGCTACTCCCTCCAGAGTTCCATGGAACTTCTGCAGAAAGATGTCGTGCAGTTGCACGCCCCACGCTACCAATCAATGCGCAGGGTAAGTCAAAAACTGCATTCCTTCCATTGGGATAACCTAAAAACCACACCCACAGAGAGAGTTGGGCATTCCTCCTTATTGTTGTTAAGGAAATGTCAACAATGAAGGTTCCTAATTTCTACCTAGTATGACTCACACTGGAGCCTTTCAGCTAGCAGGCCCACACTGGGGCCTTTCAGCTAGCAGGCCCACACTGGGGCCTTTCAGCTAGTATGGCCCACACTGGGGCCTTTCAGCTAGTAGACTCACACTGGAGCCTTTCAGCCAGCAGGCCCACACTAGGGCCTTTCAGCTAGTAGACCCACACTGGGGCCTGTCAGCCAGCGGACCCACACTGGGGCCTTTCAGCCAGCGGGCCCACACTGGAGCCTTTCAGCTAGTAGACCCACACTGGGGCCTTTCAGCTAGTAGACCCACACTGGGGCCTGTCAGCCAGCGGACCCACACTGGGGCCTTTCAGCCAGCGGGCCCACACTGGAGCCTTTCAGCTAGTAGACCCACACTGGGGCCTGTCAGCCAGCAGACTCACACTGGAGCCTTTCAGCTAGTAGACCCACACTGGGGCCTTTCAGCCAGCGGGCCCACACTGGAGCCTTTCAGCTAGTAGACCCACACTGGGGCCTTTCAGCTAGTATGGCCCACACTGGGGCCTTTCAGCCAGCAGACCCACACTGGGGCCTTTCAGCCAGCAGACCCACACTGGAGCCTTTCAGCCAGCAGACCCACACTGGGGCCTTTCAGCCAGCGGGCCCACACTGGGGCCTTTCAGCTAGCAGGCCCACACTGGGGCCTTTCAGCTAGCAGGCCCACACTGGGGCCTTTCAGCTAGTATGGCCCACACTAGGGCCTTTCAGCTAGCAGGCCCACACTGGGGCCTTTCAGCTAGTAGACCCACACTGGGGCCTGTCAGCCAGCAGGCCCACACTGGAGCCTTTCAGCCAGCAGGCCCACACTGGAGCCTTTCAGCTAGCAGGCCCACACTGGGGCCTTTCAGCTAGCAGGCCCACACTGGGGCCTTTCAGCTAGTATGGCCCACACTGGAGCCTTTCAGCTAGCAGGCCCACACTGGGGCCTTTCAGCTAGTAGACCCACACTGGGGCCTGTCAGCCAGCAGGCCCACACTGGGGCCTTTCAGCTAGTATGGCCCACACTGGGGCCTTTCAGCTAGTATGGCCCACACTGGAGCCTTTCAGCTAGCAGACCCACACTGGGGCCTTTCAGCTAGCAGGCCCACACTGGGGCCTTTCAGCTAGCAGGCCCACACTGGGGCCTTTCAGCTAGCAGGCCCACACTGGGGCCTTTCAGCTAGTAGACCCACACTAGGGCCTTTCAGCTAGCAGGCCCACACTGGGGCCTTTCAGCTAGTAGACCCACACTGGGGCCTGTCAGCCAGCAGACCCACACTGGTGCCTTTCAGCTAGCAGGCCCACACTGGGGCCTTTCAGCTAGTAGACCCACACTGGGGCCTGTCAGCCAGCAGACCCACACTGGTGCCTTTCAGCCAGCGGGCCCACACTGGAGCCTTTCAGCTAGTAGACCCACACTGGGGCCTTTCAGCCAGCGGGCCCACACTGGAGCCTTTCAGCTAGCAGGCCCACATTAGGGCCTTTCAGCTAGTATGGCCCACACTGGGGCCTATCAGCTAGCAGGCCCACACTGGGGCCTTTCTGCTAGTATGGCCCACACTGGGGCCTTTCTGCTAGTAGACCCACACTGGGGCCTTTCAGCTAGCAGGCCCACACTGGGGCCTTTCAGCCAGCAGACCCACACTGGGGCCTTTCAGCCAGCGGGCCCACACTGGAGCCTTTCAGCTAGTAGACCCACACTGGGGCCTTTCAGCTAGTATGGCCCACACTGGGGCCTTTCAGCTAGTATGGCCCACACTGGGGCCTTTCAGCTAGCAGGCCCACACTGGAGCCTTTCAGCTAGCGGGCCCACACTGGAGCCTTTCAGCTAGCGGGCCCACACTGGAGCCTTTCAGCTAGCAGACCCACACTGGGGCCTTTCAGCTAGCGGGCCCACACTGGAGCCTTTCAGCTAGCAGGCCCACATTGTCCATTGTCCTTGGGTAAACACTGACAGTGACCTGTTGTTTATTGATGCCCACAGACATAATGTGTTGTTTATTGATGCCCACAGACATAATGTGTTGTTTATTGATGCACACAGACATAATGTGTTGTTTATTGATGCACACAGACATAATGTGTTGTTTATTGATGCACACAGACATAATGTGTTGTTTATTGATGCCCACAGACATAATGTGTTGTTTATTGATGCACACAGACATAATGTGTTGTTTATTGATGCCCACAGATATAATGTGTTGTTTATTGATGCTCACAGACATAATGTGTTGTTTATTGATGCTCACAGACATAATGTGTTGTTTATTGATGCCCACAGACATAATGTGTTGTTTATTGATGCCCACAGACATAATGTGTTGTTTATTGATGCCCACAGACATAATGTGTTGTTTATTGATGCCCACAGACATAATGTGTTGTTTATTGATGCTCACAGACATAATGTGTTGTTTATTGATGCACACAGACATAATGTGTTGTTTATTGATGCCCACAGACATAATGTGTTGTTTATTGATGCTCACAGACATAATGTGTTGTTTATTGATGCTCACAGACATAATGTGTTGTTTATTGATGCTCACAGACATAATGTGTTGTTTATTGATGCTCACAGACATAATGTGTTGTTTATTGATGCTCACAGACATAATGTGTTGTTTATTGATGCCCACAGACATAATGTGTTGTTTATTGATGCCCACAGACATAATGTGTTGTTTATTGATGCCCACAGACATAATGTGTTGTTTATTGATGCCCACAGACATAATGTGTTGTTTATTGATGCTCACAGACATAATGTGTTGTTTATTGATGCACACAGACATAATGTGTTGTTTATTGATGCCCACAGACATAATGTGTTGTTTATTGATGCCCACAGACATAATGTGTTGTTTATTGATGCCCACAGACATAATGTGTTGTTTATTGATGCTCACAGACATAATGTGTTGTTTATTGATGCACACAGACATAATGTGTTGTTTATTGATGCACACAGACATAATGTGTTGTTTATTGATGCTCACAGACATAATGTGTTGTTTATTGATGCCCACAGACATAATGTGTTGTTTATTGATGCTCACAGACATAATGTGTTGTTTATTGATGCACACAGACATAATGTGTTGTTTATTGATGCACACAGACATAATGTGTTGTTTATTGATGCTCACAGACATAATGTGTTGTTTATTGATGCCCACAGACATAATGTGTTGTTTATTGATGCTCACAGACATAATGTGTTGTTTATTGATGCACACAGACATAATGTGTTGTTTATTGATGCCCACAGACATAATGTGTTGTTTATTGATGCCCACAGACATAATGTGTTGTTTATTGATGCTCACAGACATAATGTGTTGTTTATTGACTGTCTCGTTCCTCGGTTGTTGTTGTTGTTGCAGGATGTCATAGGATGCACCCAGGAGATGGACTTCATCCTGTGGCCGCGCAACGACATAGAGAAGATAGTCTGTCTCTTGTTCTCTAGATGGAAGGGGGCTGAGAACGAACCCTTCAGGCCTGTTCAGGTAAAACGTTTAGCTTCCTTCACCAAATGGCTACACACCTGGGTCCTATTCACTAGATCACACTGTAGGAAAAAGGTTTGAGAGAGAGTGTTTATTGGATAAAATCAGGTAGTCCTTCCCTGTTTTGGTTTATTAGCTGTTTTGTGTGTTCCTCGTGAATATGCCCCTGAAATCAAATTATATTCAACTAATATTCTGTACTGTTCCGTTGATGTCACGGTGAACGTAGTGGAGCCTATTGAACTTGAGCTGTTTTTACAAAGTGTTGTATCCCATATCCTGTTTTGTTTATCCACAGGCCAAGTTTGAGTTTCATCATGGAGACTACGAGAAGCAGTTGTTGCATGCTGTCGGCCGGAGGGACAAGGCTGGAATGGTTATGAACAACCCAACTCAGTCGGTCTTCCTCTTTATGGACCGACAGCTCTTACAGGTCAGTCCGTTCACACAGCACCGCTGAGCTTACCACCCACGGGGCTCTGGTCAATAGGGTGTATCTTTCGACCAATAGGCAAAATGATAATTGTGTAGATACTCCTATAAGAACCAATGGTCCATCCCTCACCGTCAAAAGTTGTTACGAGTTTTAACCCTTTGTAGGAGAACGCTGTTCATTGGCTACAGCTCAGCGTTCAACACCATACTGCCCTCACAGCTCATCACTACGCTAAGGACCCTGGGACTAAACCCAATCTAAATCAATGGAGGCCAGAGGAAAAAGTGGTCCAAAAAATCTGGAAAATGGCATTGAGTTGTGCTGTGGCACCGGCGCACTGAGTGTATACTGAGCGTACACTGAGCGTACACTGAGCGTTTTTATTTTCAAAGCCTTTTACATTTCATTCCGTGTGTTAATTTGTCTTTTTGCGTCCTCGGGGAAACAACTCAGACCACCACAACGTGAAGTCGATGCTAGAAAGCGGCTCTGTCAAGACCTCAGTGATAATTATCCGATGTATTACGTTGCGAAATCCTACTTTTGGGATATAACGTGTTTTTACGATGACCACTATCATTCCTGTCCCTCAAGAACTTCTAATGCTTCATGCCGATGACTAACTTCCTGTCACTTCTGTAATCAGGAAGTACTTTGAGAGACACCCTAGATCCACTCCCAATTTGCATACTGTTCCCAACAGATTCACAGATGATGCAATCTCTATTGCACTCCACACTGCCCTTTCCCACCTGGACAGAAGGAACACCTATGTGAGAATGCTGTTCATTGACTACAGCTCAGCGTTTAACACCATAGTACCCTCAAAGCTTATCACTAAGCTAAGGATCCTGGGACTGAACATCTCCCTCTGCAATTGGATCCTGGACTTCCTGACGGGCCGCCCCCCAGGAGGTAAGGATAGGTAACAACACATATGCCACCCTGACCCTCAACTGGGGGGCCCCTTAGTCCCCTCCTGTACTCTGTTCACCCACAATTGCGTGGCCATGCACGATTACAACACCATCAAGATTGCTGACGACATGACGATGGTAGGCCTGATCACCTGCCACAATGTGTCAGCTGACAGGGAGGAGGTCCGTGACCTGGCAGTGTGGTGCCAGAACAACCATCTCTCCTTTAAAGTAGTCGAAACACACGCAGTTGTAAAGAACGCCGGATGTTCTTCCCCCTCAGGAGGTTGAAAAAGTTTAACTACCCAAGCCATAGACTGTTCTCTCTCTGCTTCCACAAGCAGTACCGGTGCCAACAGACTCTTGAACAGCTTCCATCCCTAACCAGTAAGACAGATTAAATAGCTAACCAAATAGCTACAAGGACTATCTGAGTCTATTTGACTATTCTCTGTCTCTATGCACACAAACACTCACTCCATCATCTGATCACTCACACAAACACTCACTCCATCATCTCCATCGTCTGATCACTCACATAAACACTCACTCCATCATCTGATCACTCACACACAGTGGTGGAAAAAGTACCCAATTGTCATTCTTGAGTAAAAGCGAAGAGAACTTATTTACATACAGTTGAAGTCTGAAGTTTACATCCACTTAGGTTGGAGTCATTAAAACTAGATTTTCAACCACTCCACACATTTCATGTTAACAAACTATAGTTTTGGTAAGTCGGTTAGGAGATCTACTTTGTGCATGACACACGTCATTTTTCCAACTATTGTTTACAGACAGATTATTTCACTTATAATTCACTGAATCACAATTCCAGTGGGTTAGAAGTTTACATACACTAAGTTGACTGTGCCTTTAAACAGCTTGGAAAATTCCAGAAAATGATGTCATGGCTTTAGGAGCTTCTGATAGGCTAATTGACATCATTTTAGTCAATTGGAGGTGTACCTGTGGATGTATTTCAAGGCCTACCTTCAAACTCAGTGCCTCTTTGCGTTACATCATGGGAAAATCAAAAGAAATCAGCCAAGACCTCAGAAAACAAAGTGTAGACCTCCACAAGTCTGGTTCATCCTTGGGAGCCATTGTTAAATGCTTGAAGGTACCATGTTCATCTGTACAAACAATAGTACGCAAGTATAAACACCATGAGACCACGCAGCCGTCATACCGCTCAGGAAGGAGACGCTTTCTGTCTCTAGAGATGAACGTACTTTGGTACGAAAAGTGCAAATCAATCCCAGAACAGCAGCAAAGGACCTTGTGAAGATGCTGGAGGAAACAGGTACAAAAGTATCTATATCCACAGTAAAACGAGTCCTATATATCGATATAATCTGAAAGGCCGCTTAGCAAGGAAGAAGCCACTGCTCCAAAACCGCCATAAAAAAGCCAGACTACGGTTTGCAACTGCACGTGGGGACAAAGATTGTACTTTTTGGAGAAATGTCCTCTGGTCTGATGACACAAAAATATAATTGTTTGATCATAATGACCATCGTTATGTTTGGAGGAAAAAGGGGGATGCTATGTAGGGAATAGGGTGCCATCTGTTTAGGGAATAGGGTGCCATCTGTTTAGGGAATAGGGTGCCATCTGTTTAGGGAATAGGGTGCCATCTTTTTGGGACGTAGAGAAGCAGACAGACCACTCATTTGTGTTTTCATGTGTGTTTGTGTCTGACTTCAGACTCCCCCTTAATTCAAACATAATGCCACTCAACCAAGTGCAGCCACACAATGGCTTTGGGGAAGCTAATAGCCAATTGAGTTGTAGTACTCCGTTGGGAGCCATTGATTCAATGAGGTGATCATTCAGACAATGTTGCTAAACCACGGCGTAGTACCTTTTTTATTTCTACAGGGTTAGACAGTTGTTCCAGGAGACGTGTTGCTCCAGGAGACGTGTAGCTCCAGGCGACGTGTAGCTCCAGGAGACGTGTAGCTCCAGGCGACGTGTAGCTCCAGGCGACGTGTAGCTCCAGGCGACGTGTAGCTCCAGGCGACGTGTAGCTCCAGGCGACGTGTAGCTCCAGGCGACGTGTAGCTCCAGGCGACGTGTAGCTCCAGGCGACGTGTAGCTCCAGGAGACGTGTAGCTCCAGGAGACGTGTAGCTTCAGGAGACGTGTAGCTCCAGGCGACGTGTAGCTCCAGGCGACGTGTAGCTCCAGGAGACGTGTAGCTCATGGAGACGTGTAGCTCCAGGCGACGTGTAGACGTGTAGCTCCAGGAGACGTGTAGCTCATGGAGACGTGTAGCTCCAGGCGACGTGTAGACGTGTAGCTCCAGGAGACGTGTAGCTCCAGGAGACGTGTAGCTCCCGGCTAACATTCCTTCTCTTTGTGGCAGACTCCCCTCAATGCTAACCTGTCACCACTGCACTAGTCACACAATGGCTTTGGTAAAGCTGAGTGCTCTAACGTAGGTGGTAGAGAATCATTCTTCCTGTCATGGGGCGATGATGTCTTACCCACAGAAATGTAATGTATAAGTGGAGTTACTAATTGTTAATAGATTTTATTTCTGTGGTCTAAACTGTCTCTTCCATGTTTTCTCTTGTCATCCCTTCTCTCCCCTTTCAGACTCCTAAAACCATGGCCACAGTTTTTAAGTTGTGCAGCATTTGCCTGTACCTGCCCCAGGACCAGCTAACGTGCTGGGGCGTTGGCGACATCGAAGACCATCTCCTCCCGTACATGCCTGACTAGGGCCAGCCGGCCTCCATGGCTTTCACCCACAACACAAGGAAGATTGACCCACAAGCCACTGAAGCAAGTTGATGTCTCTCTCTCATCCACCACACATCCTTCCTTTTGAATAGAATTGAACTGGTGCTTGGATCTCCATTTTTGTTGTTAAACACTTGTTCATTCATTAATTTCCGTCCTCCTGAAGCACATTTGTTTTTCCTTACCAAGCTTCCTCCTCCGATCAGTTCCGGCTTGGTTTTCCCTTTTATCCTCCATCTTGTTTATTTTGAACCTACACAAACATTGATTTTGAGTGGTTGGTTATTCCCCCCCCATGGAGCTGCACTGTCAACAGACCAGTCCAGTCACTGAAGGAACTCTTTATGTTGCTACCAAGCAGGAACAAAAGCCACACAGGCTTTCATGACGTTCAGTCTCTGCTGGACACATTGTAACCCAAAGATTGTAAAAGCTTCTGTCATTTGAAAGATGTGTTTTTAAAGAGGAAAAGATGCCCAGGGGGGTTCTAGAACGACATCTATGATGTGTTTTTAAAGAGGAAAAGATGCCCAGAGGGGTTCTAGAATGACATCTATGATGTGTTTTTAAAGAGGAAAAGATGCCCAGGGGGGTTCTAGAATGACATCTATGATGTGTTTTTAAAGAGGAAAAGATGCCCAGAGGGGTTCTAGAATGACATCTATGATGTGTTTTTAAAGAGGAAAAGATGCCCAGGGGGGTTCTAGAATGACATCTATGATGTGTTTTTAAAGAGGAAAAGATGCCCAGAGGGGTTCTAGAATGACATCTATGATGTGTTTTTAAAGAGGAAAAGATGCCCAGGGGGGT
Source organism: Oncorhynchus mykiss (assembly GCF_013265735.2). NCBI lineage: Eukaryota > Metazoa > Chordata > Actinopteri > Salmoniformes > Salmonidae > Oncorhynchus > Oncorhynchus mykiss. Next base: position 2,868,900 of record NC_050572.1, on the reverse strand, counting down.
TCTAGAACGACATCTATGATGTGTTTTTAAAGAGGAAAAGATGCCCAGGGGGGTTCTAGAACGACATCTATGATGTGTTTTTAAAGAGGAAAAGATGCCCAGGGGGGTTCTAGAGCGACATCTATGATGTGTTTTTAAAGAGGAAAAGATGCCCAGAGGGGTTCTAGAACGACATCTATGATGTTTTTAAAGAGGAAAAGATGCCCAGAGGGGTTCTAGAATGACATCTATGATGTGTTTTTAAAGAGGAAAAGATGCCCAGAGGGGTTCTAGAACGACATCTATGATGTGTTTTTAAAGAGGAAAAGATGCCCAGGGGGGTTCTAGAACGACATCTATGATGTGTTTTTAAAGAGGAAAAGATGCCCAGGGGGGTTCTAGAACGACATCTATGATGTGTTTTTAAAGAGGAAAAGATGCCCAGAGGGGTTCTAGAACGACATCTATGATGTGTTTTTAAAGAGGAAAAGATGCCCAGAGGGGTTCTAGAATGACATCTATGATGTGTTTTTAAAGAGGAAAAGATGCCCAGGGGGGTTCTAGAACGACATCTATGATGTGTTTTTAAAGAGGAAAAGATGCCCAGGGGGGTTCTAGAACGACATCTATGATGTGTTTTTAAAGAGGAAAAGATGCCCAGGGGGGTTCTAGAGCGACATCTATGATGTGTTTTTAAAGAGGAAAAGATGCCCAGAGGGGTTCTAGAACGACATCTATGATGTTTTTAAAGAGGAAAAGATGCCCAGAGGGGTTCTAGAATGACATCTATGATGTGTTTTTAAAGAGGAAAAGATGCCCAGAGGGGTTCTAGAACGACATCTATGATGTGTTTTTAAAGAGGAAAAGATGCCCAGGGGGGTTCTAGAACGACATCTATGATGTGTTTTTAAAGAGGAAAAGATGCCCAGGGGGGTTCTAGAACGACATCTATGATGTGTTTTTAAAGAGGAAAAGATGCCCAGAGGGGTTCTAGAACGACATCTATGATGTGTTTTTAAAGAGGAAAAGATGCCCAGAGGGGTTCTAGAATGACATCTATGATGTGTTTTTAAAGAGGAAAAGATGCCCAGGGGGGTTCTAGAACGACATCTATGATGTGTTTTTAAAGAGGAAAAGATGCCCAGGGGGGTTCTAGAACGACATCTATGATGTGTTTTTAAAGAGGAAAAGATGCCCAGAGGGGTTCTAGAATGACATCTATGATGTGTTTTTAAAGAGGAAAAGATGCCCAGAGGGGTTCTAGAGTGACATCTATGATGTGTTTTTAAAGAGGAAAAGATGCCCAGGGGGGTTCTAGAACGACATCTATGATGTGTTTTTAAAGAGGAAAAGATGCCCAGAGGGGTTCTAGAATGACATCTATGATGTGTTTTTAAAGAGGAAAAGATGCCCAGAGGGGTTCTAGAACGACATCTATGATGTGTTTTTAAAGAGGAAAAGATGCCCAGAGGGGTTCTAGAACGACATCTATGATGTGTTTTTAAAGAGGAAAAGATGCCCAGAGGGGTTCTAGAATGACATCTATGATGTGTTTTTAAAGAGGAAAAGATGCCCAGAGGGGGTTCTAGAACGACATCTATGATGTGTTTTTAAAGAGGAAAAGATGCCCAGAGGGGTTCTAGAACGACATCTATGATGTGTTTTTAAAGAGGAAAAGATGCCCAGAGGGGTTCTAGAACGACATCTATGATGTGTTTTTAAAGAGGAAAAGATGCCCAGGGGGGTTCTAGAACGACATCTATGATGTGTTTTTAAAGAGGAAAAGATGCCCAGAGGGGTTCTAGAACGATATCTATGATGTGTTTTTAAAGAGGAAAAGATGCCCAGGGGGGTTCTAGAACGACATCTATGATGTGTTTTTAAAGAGGAAAAGATGCCCAGAGGGGTTCTAGAGTGACATCTATGATGTGTTTTTAAAGAGGAAAAGATGCCCAGGGGGGTTCTAGAACGACATCTATGATGTGTTTTTAAAGAGGAAAAGATGCCCAGAGGGGTTCTAGAACGACATCTATGATGTGTTTTTAAAGAGGAAAAGATGCCCAGGGGGGTTCTAGAACGACATCTATGATGTGTTTTTAAAGAGGAAAAGATGCCCAGAGGGGTTCTAGAATGACATCTATGATGTGTTTTTAAAGAGGAAAAGATGCCCAGGGGGGTTCTAGAACGACATCTATGATGTGTTTTTAAAGAGGAAAAGATGCCCAGGGGGGTTCTAGAACGACATCTATGATGTGTTTTTTAAAGAGGAAAAGATGCCCAGAGGGGTTCTAGAACGACATCTTTTTAAAGATACATATGAACAGTATTTAAAAATCATTTGGTGTAGGTATTTCTTCTTTGTTTTCCTTTTTAAGAAGCCTCCTTAGTTTGAAGCTGGGTGTTTGTTTTGTTTTTTTAATTGATTTTGGCCGTGATTTGCATTCCTGTGAAATATTCCCTGGCAGATAATTTTTGTTAAGAGCTGGAGTATAGATGAGAACAGTTGGGAGGGAGTTTTGAGACCAGTGTTGTGAATCGCATGGTGCAGACAGACACACAGTGTCGATGTTGGTTAGATGTTAACACGCAAGCCGTTCAAGCTACTGAAATCTGATGGTTTTTTTCCCCCCCAAGTGGGTTGGCAAGGGTGAATGCTGGCACTAGTGTTAAAAATATCATGTACCTAACAATGGAACAGATTGTGGAGTTGAAATGAATGTGATCGCCAGATTTATGTTCCTTAATTTGACAAACAACAGTATCCTAAGAGTACTAATTGATGCGGTGCTTATAAAATGGGTGTGTTTAAAAATAAAATAATAATAATAATGTTTTGCAAGCTTGCTTTGCCGGGGGAAATAAGGCACAGTCTGTACATTTCAAGGCAGGTCAATGTGTTCACCTGAAGGCAGGTCAATGTGTTCACCTGAAGGCAGGTCAATGTGTTCTCCTGAAGGCAGGTCAATGTGTTCACCTGAAGGCAGGTCAATGTGTTCACCTGAAGGCAGGTCAACCTGAAGGCAGGTCAATGTGTTCACCTGAAGGCAGGTCAATGTGTCACCTGAAGGCAGGTCAACCTGAAGGCAGGTCAATGTGTTCTCCTGAAGGCAGGTCAATGTGTCACCTGAAGGCAGGTCAACCTGAAGGCAGGTCAATGTGTTCTCCTGAAGGCAGGTCAATGTGTTCACCTGAAGGTAGGTCAATGTGTTCACCTGAAGGCAGGTCAATGTGTTCTCCTGAAGGCAGGTCAATGTGTTCACCTGAAGGCAGGTCAATGTGTTCACCTGAAGGCAGGTCAATGTGTTCACCTGAAGGCAGGTCAATGTGTTCACCTGAAGGCAGGTCAACCTGAAGGCAGGTCAATGTGTTCTCCTGAAGGCAGGTCAATGTGTTCACCTGAAGGCAGGTCAATGTGTTCACCTGAAGGCAGGTCAATGTGTTCACCTGAAGGCAGGTCAATGTGTTCTCCTGAAGGCAGGTCAATGTGTTCTCCTGAAGGCAGGTCAATGTGTTCACCTGAAGGCAGGTCAATGTGTTCACCTGAAGGCAGGTCAATGTGTTCACCTGAAGGCAGGTCAATGTGTTCACCTGAAGGCAGGTCAACGTGTTCACCTGAAGGCAGGTCAATGTGTTCACCTGAAGGCAGGTCAACCTGAAGGCAGGTCAATGTGTTCTCCTGAAGGCAGGTCAACCTGAAGGCAGGTCAATGTGTTCTCCTGAAGGCAGGTCAACCTGAAGGCAGGTCAATGTGTTCACCTGAAGGCAGGTCAACGTGTTCTCCTGAAGGCAGGTCAATGTGTTCACCTGAAGGCAGGTCAATGTGTTCACCTGAAGGCAGGTCAATGTGTTCACCTGAAGGCAGGTCAATGTGTTCACCTGAAGGCAGGTCAATGTGTTCTCCTGAAGGCAGGTCAATGTGTTCACCTGAAGGCAGGTCAATGTGTTCTCCTGAAGGCAGGTCAATGTGTTCACCTGAAGGCAGGTCAATGTGTTCACCTGAAGGCAGGTCAATGTGTTCTCCTGAAGGCAGGTCAATGTGTTCTCCTGAAGGCAGGTCAACCTGAAGGCAGGTCAATGTGTTCACCTGAAGGCAGGTCAATGTGTTCACCTGAAGGCAGGTCAATGTGTTCTCCTGAAGGCAGGTCAATGTGTTCACCTGAAGGCAGGTCAACGTGTTCTCCTGAAGGCAGGTCAACGTGTTCTCCTGAAGGCAGGTCAACGTGTTCTCCTGAAGGCAGGTCAATGTGTTCTCCTGAAGGCAGGTCAATGTGTTCTCCTGAGTTGATTCTTTATTTTGAAATGAATCTAGAAAACAACACCGCTGAACATATCCCAATACAATGCCAACTTAAAGTATTTCCTGGTGTTTTATTTATACAAAGTGTGTAGATATATATTTACTGCACAATTAGATACACAAAATAATCATCTTTCTTCACCCCTCCACAGACTTGCTGACTAACACAGTGCCACAGTAGCAGTGTGACAATTCCTGATTGGCTGACAGTGGCTCCGGGGTGAAGTTTCCCCCTAGCAACATGATCTAAGGTTCAGCTTCCGCTCCCCCAATCCTAACCTTTTGGTGGGGAAATGCAAAACTGACCCAAGGTCAGCGTTTTGGGAAAGCACCCACCCTACATCAAGTAGCTACCAAGGTGCTTTTGAGTGTCTTTTGTGCGATGAGTTTTCCCAGAGGCTTTGCCAGTGAGGTCGACAGTAGCGAATGCCAGGGGTCCGTCCTTGCTTCAACACTGTGGCTGTGATCAGCACGTCTTCACCCACCTCGGCAAGCCTTCATGTACCTGTCGGGAAACAGTTGTTCCATTCAGTGGCTGTGTCACAAATATCACCCTGTCCTCTTATATTGAGCACTATCTTTTGTCCCGAGCCCTAGACTGCCATTTTCAGATGCAGCCAAGTGAGCTTTTCCATTCATTGTTTTAGATGACAGGTTACTCTTTAATCTTTCACCCAGTGTGGAGCAACAGTTTTAGAGCTAAAGGGCTACAACAAAGTTCTGTATAAATGGCTTCCATTCATTCTACAGGTATTATCAAGCCTGGGTAGGAGTCTGTTTTGTGCCATCGTGCTACTTGTCATACCAAACTGCACAAACAGACCTGAGACCAGGCTATTCTCCCATGTATCAGCTAGCTCCTGTAATTCAACTATAAAACTCAGGTGGTGTTCATGTCTGACTGGGGACCTGACAACCAGTCATTCATTATCCCTTGATCAACAGTGAAGGCAGGCACGGTAATCTGTCAGTTGCAAGACTGGCAGTCACATCTCAATTGTATGTCCTCCTGGAGGGATCCTGAGAGGAGTGTTAGTAGTAGATCTGTACCAGTACAGAGGGAGGGATCCTGAGAGGGGTGTGACTAGTAGATCTGTACCAGAACAGAGGGAGGGATCCTGAGAGGAGGGGTGTAGTAGATCTGTACCAGAACAGAGGGATGGATCCTGAGAGGAGTGGTGTGAGTAGTAGATCTGTACCAGTACAGAGGGAGGGATCCTGAGAGGACTGGTGTAGTAGATCTGTACCAGTACAGAGGGAGGGATCCTGAGAGGAGGGGTGTAGTAGTAGATCTGACCCAGAACAGAGGGATGGATCCTGAGAGGAGGGGTGTGAGTAGTAGATCTGTACCAGTACAGAGGGAGGGATCCTGAGAGGACTGGTGTAGTAGATCTGTACCAGTACAGAGGGAGGGATCCTGAGAGGACTGGTGTAGTAGATCTGTACCAGTACAGAGGGAGGGATCCTGAGAGGACTGGTGTAGTAGATCTGTACCAGTACAGAGGGAGGGATCCTGAGAGGAGTGGTGTAGTAGATCTGTACCAGAACAGAGGGAGGGATCCTGAGAGGACTGGTGTAGTAGATCTGTACCAGTACAGAGGGAGGGATCCTGAGAGGACTGGTGTAGTAGATCTGTACCAGAACAGAGGGAGGGATCCTGAGAGGAGTGGTGTAGTAGATCTGTACCAGAACAGAGGGAGGGATCCTGAGAGGACTGGTGTAGTAGATCTGTACCAGTACAGAGGGAGGGATCCTGAGAGGACTGGTGTAGTAGATCTGTACCAGTACAGAGGGAGGGATCCTGAGAGGGGTGTGAGTAGTAGATCTGTACCAGTACAGAGGGAGGGATCCTGAGAGGAGTGGTGTGACTAGTAGATCTGTACCAGAACAGAGGGAGGGATCCTGAGAGGAGGGGTGTAGTAGATCTGTACCAGAACAGAGGGAGGGATCCTGAGAGGAGTGGTGTGACTAGTAGATCTGTACCAGTACAGAGGGAGGATCCTGAGAGGACTGGTGTAGTAGATCTGTACCAGTACAGAGGGAGGGATCCTGAGAGGGGTGTGAGTAGTAGATCTGTACCAGTACAGAGGGATAAACCAACAAGTGATATATGTTTCAGTAAGATTGGGCTTTCTAGCATTTATAGCAATGGTTATCAACTGTACTGCAGGGATGAAACGGAAGTCACAGACAATTGAGGATGTGGTGGCAGCTGCAGAGAGGTATGTGATGGCAGAAGAGTTACACAGTGTGTTGAGTGGTGGTGTCCCATCCTTTCAGGCTGTTGGCCTGAGGTAGGACTAAATAGGTGCAAATAGTGGAGTGGGGTGGTGGGTTTTTAGTGAGTGTAGGGTTAGATGGTATTTGTTTTATTTAAAAATAAAGCAAAGTAATAAGGAAGTTGTACTCCAGTCAGGTAGGTGGCGGTAATGCAACATTCATTGGCAGTCAACTGCTGTTAAACCTCAAATAAGAAGAAAAAAATGATTTTGCTTCGCTTCTAAAACAAGATTACGTGTCGCTGTAAAATTGATAAAACCATGAGTAATATCTCCAAGTCCGTGTCGACTTTAGAAGAAACGAGGACTGGTCTGTGTGATGAGTTTGTGTCCGTAACAGGATCCGATAGCGCCGTGGCTCAATGTTACCTTGCTGAAAATGACTGGGAAATGGAGGTATAGCTAATTATCCTGCTTCAATCAGTCCATTTGATTAGTTAACATTGGAGGACTACACAACTTTGGAACACAGACCCCTTTTTCTGTCTGCAATGACAGAAGAGTCCAATTCAACATAAAAGTTGGTCAGAAATTATATTGCCTTAAAAACAGTTTCTAATATATAGAGTAAAATAAGTTTTTCCATCCGTTGTCGGATCGAGGCTACGCCGTGAGATATGTCTCGGGGAAAATGTAACCAACCCAGGGGTTGGGAGATGACCACGCACTTAATTAGACCACCAACTGAGAAATGGAGAATTTCAATACTGCTGTTTGTTCATCAGCATGCTAAGCTAACTAATGCTATAGCAGCACATTGGATTCGACAACACTTCCGGTAGCTGCTCATCCCAACGTTAGGGCGTCTTATTTCCATGGAATCCAACGCGTTGGACATTTAACTTCACGTAATTAACTATCACTTTAGTTTTAAGGTCTGGAGGAAAAAACCATTAACCTTCTCTATACTGCATGTATGTTGTGTTACCTTTCAGAGAGCTCTGAACTCATTTTTCGAGGCTGACATGGAGGCAGTTTTTACAGTGGAAGATTCACCAAAGAAGGACATCAGCCCCCCTAAAGTTAAAAGACGGAAATTGGACAAACCACAGGGGAAAATAGACTGGTATGTATTGTGATATATATTCATGCGTTGGCCTGTCTACAATATCAATATTTATTTAGTCATTTTGGTAAGTGTAAAATAAACTGTGGGCCTCTTTAACCATTATTTAACAAGTTATTTACAGTGCTGGTCTAGATATTTTCTGTAATCCAGTGTTTCCCAGTCCTGGTCCTGGGGGCCCAAAGGGGGTGCACATTTTAGTTACTGCCTTATCAATTACCCTCAACACTTTTTATTCAAATAATCAAAGGCTTGATGATGAGTTGAATCAAGTGTGTTAGTGCTAGTGCAAAAACCGAAATGTGCACCCCCTTTGGGCCCTCGGGACTGGGAAACACTGCCCTAATCTGTCCTTGCAAATCCTGCAGCATTGACCTGACCACAGAAGAGCCTGCCTGTTCCAGCAGCAGCAGCGCCAAGTCAACCAACTCCTCCAAGTCAGTGGAACCCAAAGCTGAAGTTAAAACCTCGGGCTCTGAGGAGCAGGATGGCGGCAAACTGTCGCTGATCTCTTGGAATGTAGATGGTCTGGACACCGTGAACCTGGGAGAGCGTGCTAGAGGCCTCTGTTCCTATCTGGCCCTGTGAGTTGCTGTTCGTTAGCTGTCTTTAGTCAGCCATTATGGGACCATGTCAAATACTTTCCTTAACATCCTCACTCTTAACCCGGCCCGGGGGTTTTAGGGAACAGCCGGCCCGGGGTTTTAGGGAACAGCCGGCCCGGGGTTTTAGGGAACAGCCGGCCCGGGGGTTTTAGGGAACAGCCGGCACGGGGTTTAGGGAACAGCCGGCCCGGGGGTTTAGGGAACAGCCGGCCCGGGGTTTTAGGGAACAGCCGGCCCGCGGGTTTAGGGAACAGCCGGCCCCGGGGTTTTAGGGAACAGCCGGCCCCGGGGTTTTAGGGAACAGCCGGCCCGGGGGTTTAGGGAACAGCCGGCCCGGGGGTTTAGGGAACAGCCGGCCCGGGGGTTTAGGGAACAGCCGGACCGGGGGTTTAGGGAACAGCCGGCCCGGGGGTTTAGGGAACAGCCGGCCCGGGGGTTTAGGGAACAGCCGGCCCGGGGGTTTAGGGAACAGCCGGCCCGGGGGTTTAGGGAACAGCCGGCCCGGGGTTTTAGGGAACAGTCGGCCCGGGGTTTAGGGAACAGCCGGCCCGGGGTTTAGGGAACAGCCGGCCCGGGGTTTAGGGAACAGCCGGCCCAGGGTTTAGGGAACAGCTGAGGTTTAGGGAACAGCTGAGGTTTAGGGAACAGCCGGCCTGTGGTTTAGGAACAGCCGGCCCAGGGTTTTAGGGAACAGTCGGCCCGGGGTTTAGGGAACAGCCGGCCCGGGGGTTTAGGGAACAGCCGGCCCGGGGGTTTAGGGAACAGCCGGCCCAGGGTTTTAGGGAACAGTCGGCCCGGGGTTTAGGGAACAGCCGGCCCGGGGTTTAGGGAACAGCCGGCCCGGGGTTTAGGGAACAGCCGGCCCAGGGTTTAGGGAACAGCTGAGGTTTAGGGAACAGCTGAGGTTTAGGGAACAGCCGGCCTGTGGTTTAGGAACAGCCGGCCCAGGGTTTTAGGGAACAGTCGGCCCGGGGTTTAGGGAACAGCCGGCCCGGGGATTAGGGAACAGCCAGCCCGGGGCTTTGGGAACAGGGGCTCTGGCTTTTGGGTCTATGTAGAATACACACAACCTATGTGAAAGGCAAGGCTAACATCCTTCCTCTAAACTCAAGGACATGTCTCTGGGTTAGCCTACACTTCAGGCAGATCCAAAACGTCACGGGGGAATTATGGGACAAAATTCACAGAAACGTCTTTTGCATTTGACTTGGACACTAGTTGTGGATATGATGGGTCTGTCTGTTAACATACTTTAACGTCGTTCTCTCCTCTCCTTTAAGGTACACCCCTGACGTGGTGTTTCTGCAGGAACTCATTGAACCATATGTTCAGTACCTCAAGAAGCGAGCCGTCAGCTACACCATCATTGAGGGTATGGTGTGACAGTTTTACCATATCAAGATAACACCTACATTCCCATCGATGCATGCGCAATTAGTTACAGAAAGGGGGGATACCTTGTCAGTTGTTCAACTGAAATGTGTCTTCTGCATTTAACCCAACCCCTCTGAATCAGAGAGGTGAGGGGAGCTGCCTTGATCAACATCCACGTCTTCGGCGCCCGGGGAACAGTGGGCTAACTGCCTTGCCCAGGGGAACAGTGGGCTAACTGCCTTGCCCAGGGGAACAGTGGGCTAACTGCCTTGCCCAGGGGAACAGTGGGCTAACTGCCTTGCCCAGGGGAACAGTGGGCTAACTGCCTTGCCCAGGGGAACAGTGGGCTAACTGCCTTGCCCAGGGGAACAGTGGGCTAACTGCCTTGCCCAGGGGAACAGTGGGCTAACTGCCTTGCCCAGGGGAACAGTGGGCTAACTGCCTTGCCCAGGGGAACAGTGGGCTAACTGCCTTGCCCAGGGGAACAGTGGGCTAACTGCCTTGCCCAGGGGAACAGTGGGCTAACTGCCTTGCCCAGGGGAACAGTGGGCTAACTGCCTTGCCCAGGGGAACAGTGGGCTAACTGCCTTGCCCAGGGGAACAGTGGGCTAACTGCCTTGCCCAGGGGAACAGTGGGCTAACTGCCTTGCCCAGGGGAACAGTGGGCTAACTGCCTTGCCCAGGGGAACAGTGGGCTAACTGCCTTGCCCAGGGGAACAGTGGGCTAACTGCCTTGCCCAGGGGAACAGTGGGCTAACTGCCTTGCCCAGGGGAACAGTGGGCTAACTGCCTTGCCCAGGGGAACAGTGGGTTAACTGCCTTGCCCAGGGGAACAGTGGGTTAACTGCCTTGCCCAGGGGAACAGTGGGTTAACTGCCTTGCCCAGGGGAACAGTGGGTTAACTGCCTTGCCCAGGGGAACAGTGGGTTAACTGCCTTGCCCAGGGGAACAGTGGGTTAACTGCCTTGCCCAGGGGAACAGTGGGTTAACTGCCTTGCCCAGGGGAACAGTGGGTTAACTGCCTTGCCCAGGGGAACAGTGGGTTACCTGCCTTGCCCAGGGGAACAGTGGGTTAACTGCCTTGCCCAGGGGAACAGTGGGTTAACTGCCTTGCCCAGGGGAACAGTGGGTTAACTGCCTGGCCCAGGGGAACAGTGGGTTAACTGCCTGGCCCAGGGGAACAGTGGGTTAACTGCCTGGCCCAGGGGAACAGTGGGTTAACTGCCTGGCCCAGGGGAACAGTGGGTTAACTGCCTGGCCCAGGGGAACAGTGGGTTAACTGCCTGGCCCAGGGGAACAGTGGGTTAACTGCCTGGCCCAGGGGAACAGTGGGTTAACTGCCTGGCCCAGGGGAACAGTGGGTTAACTGCCTGGCCCAGGGGAACAGTGGGTTAACTGCCTGGCCCAGGGGAACAGTGGGTTAACTGCCTTGCCCAGGGGAACAGTGGGTTAACTGCCTTGCCCAGGGGAACAGTGGGTTAACTGCCTTGCTCAGGGGAACAGTGGGTTAACTGCCTTGCTCAGGGGAACAGTGGGTTAACTGCCTTGGGGAACAGTGGTTTAACTGCCTTGGGGAACAGTGGGTTAACTGCCTTGCTCAGGGGAACAGTGGGCTAACTGCCTTGTTCAGGGGAACAGTGGGTTAACTGCCTTGCTCAGGGGAACAGTGGGCTAACTGCCTTGCTCAGGGGAACAGTGGGCTAACTGCCTTGCTCAGGGGAACAGTGGGCTAACTGCCTTGCTCAGGGGAACAGTGGGTTAAACTACCTTGTTCAGGGGAACAGTGGGCTAACTGCCTTGCTCAGGGGAACAGTGGGCTAACTGCCTTGCCCAGGGGAACAGTGGGCTAACTGCCTTGCTCAGGGGAACAGTGGGTTAAACTACCTTGTTCAGGGGCAGAACGACAGATTTTTACCTTGTCAGCTCGGGGATTCGATCCAGCATCCTTTCAGTTGTTGGCCCAACACTAACCACTTAGCTGCTTGCCGGGCAAGTTGGATGCTGAAACAGAACCCGTGTCTTATGTATTTTTATGCCAAGGTAATGGGTTCGATTCCCGCTGAGGAATGTAATGTTGCTTTGAATAAGTATCTGCTAAATGGCACATACAGTGGGGCAAAACAGTATTTAGTCAGCCACCAATTGTGCAAGTTCTCCCACTTAAAAAGATGAGAGAGGCCTGTAATTTTCATCATAGGTACACTTCAACTATGACAGACAAAATGAGGGAAAAAAATCCAGAAAATCACATTGTAGGATGAAATCACATTGTTTGTAATGAATTTATTTGCAAATTATGGTGTGGCCTTGGAATGAACATGAGCCAGCATCCCTGTGGAGCGCTTTCAACACCTTGTAGAGTTCATCCCCAGACGATTTGAGGCTGTTCTGAGGGCAAAAGGGGGTTCAACTCAATATTAGGAAGTTGTCCCTAATATTTTGTAGAATCTCTTGTGTGAGATTTTTATATATATATATATATATATATATATATATATATATATATATATATATATATATATATATATATATATATATATATATATATATATATATATATATATATATATATATATATATATATATATATAAATTATGCCATGACAAACACATTTTACTTCCTCAATGTCAGGAGGCAAGGAGGGGTACTTCACTGGTTTGATGCTGAAGAAGTCCAGAGTCAAACTCCTGAATAGTGACATCATCAGTTACCCGACCACTCAGATGATGAGGAATCTGCTCGTTGCTCAAGTAGGTCCACACTGATTTTAAAACCCCAGGAGTCTCAACGGGTCATTGTCTTTATTACTACACAGCTTATCGTAGCGCTGTGCGTGTCCATTCGTCCACAGGTGACGTTCAGGGACCAGGAGCTGTGTGTGATGACGTCCCACTTTGAGAGCTGTAAGGGACAGGCAGAGGAGAGGATGAAACAGCTGAGTGTGGTGCTGAAGAGGATGAGGGAGGCTCCCACTAACGTGACTGTCCTATTTGGAGGGGACACTAACCTGAGGGACGCCGAGGTTAGGTCTCTCTGTGTGTTAACCTGAAACCATTCTTTCTCATCGATATCACATTTATTTATAAAGCCCTTCTTACATCAGCTGATATCTCAAAGTGCTGTACAGAAACCCAGCCTAAAACAGCAAGCAATGCAGATGTAGAAGCACGCTGGCTAGGAAAAACTCACTAGAAAGGTCAAAACCTAGGAAGAAACCAGGCTATGTGGGGTGGCCAGTCCTCTTCTGGCTGTGCCGGGTGGAGATTATAACAGAACATGGCCAAGATGTTCAAATGTTCATAAATGACCAGCAGGGTCAAATAATAATAATCACAGTGGTTGTCGAGGGTGCAGCAAGTCAGCACCTCAGGAGTAAATGTCAGTTGGCTTTTCATAGCCGATCATTGAGAGTATCTCTATCAATATCTCAGATAGGAATCTGTCAACCCTTGATAACTTTATTTCTGTCTCAGGTGACCAAGGTTGGAGGTCTGCCCGGTGGGGTGTGTGACGTGTGGGAGCAGCTGGGGAAGCAGGAGCACTGCAGGTACACCTGGGACACCAAGGCCAACAGCAACAAGAGTGTACCGTATGTCAGCAGGTGTCGGTTTGACCGCGTCTACCTCCGACCGGCCAAGGAGGGCCCCGGGTCCCGGATGACCCCAGACCACATGGCCCTGGTGGGTTTAGAGAAGCTGGACTGTGGTCGCTACACCAGTGATCACTGGGGAATCTACTGCAGCTTTATCCTTTAGCTTCTGAGACTTAAGGGTCCTGTCCCAAATTGATCCCTGTAGTGCACTGCTTTTGACCAGGAACCAATATGAGACGGGGAACATGTTTGTGTGTCCCAGCAGAGTCTGAAGAGGTTAACTTTCCTAACGGACAGTTAAAAAGGTTATAGTTGCTCTAATATTGGATCGGTAGCAAGCACAGTCTCTGTATGGCCACTGACGGCAGGATCAGAGACGGCTGGCTCACCTTTATTGTAGTGCCTTGAGCTGAGGACAGGACGGTTTCAATCTTGCCTTGGTCACCTCACGCCTAACACACCCTCAGAATGGAAATGTTGAATGTCCTAAATGCCTCCCTATTTTAGTGCACTACTTTAGACCAGAGACCATAAAACTGGTGAAAATGAGTGCACTATATAGGGAATAGGGGTGTCATTTTGGACAGCAGCTGTGCGGATCTTATCCCAGTGTTCAGATGCTTTATGCTCTCGTCTCCTAATAGGCTTTGGCTCTCATTTTTTTATTTCAATATGTGTTTGGTTTTAATAGCAGAAGTCTTACATGTGATGATGATTTCCCTCAAATCTGTTTTTAGTCCTGGACATTGAAATAAATACATTCTGGAAATAAATGGCTTGTTTTTCTTCACCAGAGAGGCTTCTAATGACATCGTTTAAACACCTAGGGAGTGACGTTGCGCAAATTATCAAGTCAAAATGCTTAGCAATTTCCATGACAAAGGTTAGTTTAGGAGACATCTGTTCCTGTCTCACTGCCTTCTGTCAGAATTTGATTGGCCAATTTTTTTATTTTTTTTTAAAGGAAGAAAGAGGACATGTCACGAGGCTCTGCTAAAAAGCTTTTTCTTCAAGTTGGTGTCCTTGCCAACGATCCTCAGCCTACACAGCATGTTCTCTCCTCCTGGTCTCAGATTAGATCAGATTTCATTTTTGGTCCTTGCTGAAATGTCAAGCACGGAAACAGAATTAGATGAATTGCTATTTAGAGTCAAAACAAATGACCCTCGTAGCATTTTGCTACGCTACAGCAACATGGACGGAGCAAACTGTTACATTTATATATAATGCACATATTTTACCCAGTTACTGTTAACTCAAGGAAATTAGTCGATTGAAAACAATTAATTTGACCCTAATCTATAGCTTTCACATGACGGAGAAAACAGTTCTGTTTTTCACAGATACCTTTAAATAAAAGGTAGGGGCGTGGATCATAACCAGTCAGTATCTGGTGTGACATCTCCCCTTCACATACAGTTGATCAGGTTGTGTTGTCCCACTCCTCCTCAATGTCGGTGGGAACGAGGTTTAATGGCTTCCATTCAGTAGACTTGCTTTGCTTCTTTAATATGTGTCCTGCCAACCCCAGGTCAAGACATGCTGACCTCTCCAATTATATATATATTTAAATGAAACCTTTTATTTAACTTTTCCAATGTGCTGCCAGTGCTCAGACCATAGATATATAATTAGTAGAATGGACTCAGCTATTCTAATTGTATAGTTCAGATGTTTGGCTAGCTGGCAGCTGTTTTCCTGGATGTTCCTTCACCCAGAGGCTGCGTCCCAAGTAGCACCATATTCCCTATATTGTGCACTAACTTTGAACAGGGACTATAGGGTACATTTATCTAGGGAATAAGGTGCCCTTTGGCACACTCACGTTGGATCTTCTCTGCTCATCATGACCAGATAGATATGTTTCTACAGGTACTGGGAGGGTGACAGTAGATATGTTGGTCTGTCTGATGATGACGTGAAACCCTACAGGTTTCAAACAGCAGGAGGTGCAAGGCAGGTTGTTAGCCTGGATCCCAGATCTCCATGTGCGGTCTAGCCAACTCCAATGTAGCCTGGGTACCAGTCTGTTTGTGCCACCTTGTCAACCGTCTTGACGTGAAAGACAGCATGAAGTAGGCAAAAGCACAAACAGATCTGGGATCCAGGCTAACTCCAATGGTCACCATAGATAGGAGTTGGAAAGACGGCGCAAACAGATCTGGGATCCAGGCTATGACGTTACAGCCCCAGACAGGGTATGTATGATTCTGCCCGTTAATATCGTTCAGTTCAATCAACATCAATACAGCCCTGTCATCACATTTTTGCTAAATTCAGGGTGGAGGATATTCTCTCTCCAGAAACAGTGAAGAACTCATTCTGGTATACACACACAGTGCATTCAGAAAAGTATTCAGACCCCTTGACTTTCTCCACACTTCCACACGTTACAGCATTATTCTAAGATGTATTATATTAAATTTGTTCTTAACTGACTTGCCTAGTTAAATAAAGGATTGTTTATTTTCTGTATAATAATAAAAATGTAACTACACACGATACACCAGAATGACAAAGCGATAACAGGTGTTTCGACATTTCTAAAAATGTATAAAAAAATAAAACATCAATACCTTATTTACCTCAGTATTCAGACCCTTCGCTATGAGACTGTAAATTGAGCTCAGGTGCATCCTGTATCCATTGATCATCCTTGAGATGTTTCTACAACTTGATTGGAGTCCACCTGTGGTAAATTCTATTGATTGGACATGATTTGGAAAGACACACACCTGTCCTCAGAGACAGGATTGTGTCGAGGCTCAGATCTAGTGAAGGGTACCATAAAATGTCTGCAGCATTGAAGGTCCCCAAGAACACAGTGGCCTCCATCATTCTTAAATGAAAGAAGTTTGGAACCACCAAGACTCTTCCTAGAGCTGCCCGCCTGGCCAAACTGAGCAATCTGGGGAGAAGGGCCTTGGTCAGGGAGGTGACCAAGAATCCTATGGCCACTGACAGAGCTCCAGAGTTCCTCTGTGGAGATGGGAGAACCTTCCAGAAGGACAACCATCTCTGCAGCACTCCACCAATCAGGCCTTTCTGGTAAAGTGGCCAGACGGAAGCCACTCCTCAGTAAAAGGCACATGACAGTCCACATGGAGTTTGCCAAAAGGCACCTAGAGACTCTCAGACCTTGAGAAACAAGATTCTCTGGTCTGATGAAACCAAGATTGAACTATTTGGCCTGAATGCCAAGCGTCACGTCAGGAGGAAACCTGGCACCATCTCTACAGTAAAGCATGGTGGTGGCAGCATTATGCTGTGGGGATGTTTTTCAGCGGCAGGGACTGGGGGACTAGTCAGGATTGAGGCAAAGGTGAACGGAGCAAAGTACAGAGAGATCCTTGATGAAAACCTGCTCCAGACCTCAGACTGGGGCAAAGGTTCACCATCCAACAGGACAACGACCCTAAGCACACAGCCAAGACAACACAGGACTGGCTTCGGGACAAGTCTCAATGTACTTCAGTGGCCTAGCCAGAGCCTGGACTTGAACCCGATCGAACAACTCTGGAGAGACCTGAAAATAGCTGTGCAGCGACACTCCCCATCCAACTTGACAGAGCTTGAGAGGATCTGAAGACAAGAATGGGATAATCTCCACAAATACAGGTGTGCCAAGCTTGTAGCGTCCTACTCGAGAAGACTTGAGGCTTTAAATCGCTGCCAAAGGTGCTCTAACAAAGTACTGAGTGAAGGGTCTGAATACTTATGTAAATGTTATATTTCAGAAGCAAAAAATATATACATTTGCAAAAATGTCTAAAAACCTGTTTTTGCTCGTCATTATGGGGTATTGTGTGTAGATTGATGAGGAAAAAAACGAATTTAATCTATTTTATAATAAGGCTGTAACGTGTCAAGGGGTGTGGATACTTTCAAATACAATGTATTCAACAGCTTTTTGAGACAGACAACCACACTGAAGCTGCTTCCAAAACCAGAGAAGAAGAATGAGAAAAGATGGAATGGGTGGATGGAAGAGAGTGCCTGGTGTGTGTGTGTGTAGATGTGGTTATATCCCTGTATGCAAATCAAATTTTATTAGTCACATGTGCTGAATACAACAACAGGTGTAATAGACCTTACAGTGAAATGTTTACTTACGAGCCCTTAACCCAAAATGAAGTTTAAAAAATATGGATAAATAAAAGTAACAAGTAATTAAAGAGCAGCGAGACTATTTACAGGGGGGTACTGGTACAGAGTCAATGTGATGTGCGGGGGGCACCGGTTAGTGGAGATAATATGTACATGTAGGTAGACTGAAAAATGATTTTGCATAGATAAGAGCGTAGCAGTGGTGTAAATGAGGGGGCAATACAAATAGTCTGGATAGGCATTTGATTATTTGTAGCCCGTCAGGAAGTCCAGGATCCAGTTGCAGAGGGAGGTGTTTAGTCCCAGGGTCCTTAGCTTAGTGATGAGCTTGGAGGGCACTAATGGTGTTGAACGCTGAGCTGTAGCCAATGAACAGCATTCTATTTCAAGGCCTACCTTCAAACTCAGTGCCTCTTTGCTTGACATCATGGGAAAATCAAAAGAAATCAGCCAAGACCTCAGAAAAGAATTGTAGACCTCGACAAGTCTGGTTCATCCTTGGGAGCAATTTCCAAACACCTGAAGGTACCACGTTCATCTGTACAAACAATAGTACGCAAGTATAAACACCATGGGACCACGCAGCCGTCATACCGCTCAGGAAAGAGACGTGTTCTGTCTCCTAGAGATGAACGTACTTTGGTGTGAAAAGTGCAAATCAATCCCAGAACAGCAGCAAAGGACCTTGTGAAGATGCTGGAGGAAACAGGTACAAAAGTATCTATATCCACAGTAAAACGAATGGTTAAATCAGACCATAATGTACTCGGGGCTCCTTGGCAGAACAGAACAACATTCCCTGCTGAGAATGTCTCTCCTTTCCATCTGTTCCGGTCAGAACTGCAGAGCTGCTAAAATGATCCCGGAGCAGACAGCCAGGCCAGAGCAGGAGTGTTGCTATTGGACAGCCAGGCCAAAGAAGGAGTGTTACTATTGGACAGCCAGGCCAAAGAAGGAGTGTTGCTATTGGACAGCCAGGCCAAAGAAGGAGTGTTGCTATTGGACAGCCAGGCCAAAGAAGGAGTGTTGCTATTGGACAGCCAGGCCAAAGAAGGAGTGTTGCTATTGGACAGCCAGGCCAAAGAAGGAGTGTTGCTATTGGACAGCCAGGCCAAAGAAGGAGTGTTGCTATTGGACAGCCAGGCCAAAGAAGGAGTGTTGCTATTGGACAGCCAGGCCAGAGCAGGAGTGTTGCTATTGGACAGCCAGGCCAAAGCAGGAGTGTTGCTATTGGACAGCCAGGCCAAAGCAGGAGTGTTGCTATTGGACAGCCAGGCCAAAGAAGGAGTGTTGCTATTGGACAGCCAGGCCAGAGCAGGAGTGTTGCTATTGGACAGCCAGGCCAAAGCAGGAGTGTTGCTATTGGACAGCCAGGCCAGAGCAGGAGTGTTGCTATTGGACATCCAGGCCAAAGCAGGAGTGTTCCTATTGGACAGCCAGGCCAAAGAAGGAGTGTTGCTATTGGACAGCCAGGCCAAAGAAGGAGTGTTGCTATTGGACAGCCAGGCCAAAGAAGGAGTGTTGCTATTGGACAGCCAGGCCAAAGAAGGAGTGTTGCTATTGGACAGCCAGGCCAAAGAAGGAGTGTTGCTATTGGACAGCCAGGCCAGAGCAGGAGTGTTGCTATTGGACAGCCAGGCCAAAGCAGGAGTGTTGCTATTGGACAGCCAGGCCAAAGCAGGAGTGTTGCTATTGGACAGCCAGGCCAAAGAAGGAGTGTTGCTATTGGACAGCCAGGCCAGAGCAGGAGTGTTGCTATTGGACAGCCAGGCCAAAGCAGGAGTGTTGCTATTGGACAGCCAGGCCAGAGCAGGAGTGTTGCTATTGGACATCCAGGCCAAAGCAGGAGTGTTCCTATTGGACAGCCAGGCCAAAGCAGGAGTGTTGCAATTGGACATCCAGGCCAAAGCAGGAGTGTTGCTATTGGACAGCCAGGCCAAAGCAGGAGTGTTGCTATTGGACAGCCAGGCCAAAGCAGAAGTGTTGCTATTGGTCGGTCAGCCAGGACAGGACCACCAGGCTAAAGCAGAACTGTTCCTATTGGTCGGTCAGCCAGGACAGGACCACCAGGCTAAAGCAGAACTGTTCCTATTGGTCGGTCAGCCAGGACAGGACCACCAGGCTAAAGCAGAACTGTTCCTATTGGTCAGCCAGGACAGGACCACCAGGCTAAAGCAGAACTGTTCCTATTGGTCAGCCAGGCTAAAGCATAACTGTTCCTATTGGCCAGGCAGGACAGGATCCCCATGTCAAACCCAGACCTGGGTCCTATTCAAAACCAATGTTTCTTATTGAACAAGTTCAATTTAGTGGAAAGGAGGTGCCTAATGAACACGAGTCAGAACTGATAGCAATGACAGTCTCTAATTGTGCCTTATAGTTTAAGATAAAGAGAATTCAACTACAGACTGAAACTTATCCCAAAAAGTCCCTGCAAATCGACATAAAAACAAATTAACCAAAAAAAACCTGTGTAATATTAAGAGATGGATGGAACATGGAAACAGAACACAACAAACTCCTAGTTTTCACATTCATACTATTAGCACTGTGCTTCTACACCTGCATTGCTTGCTGTTTGGGGTTTCAGGCTGGGTTTCTGTACAGCACTTTGATATATCAGCTGATGTACAAAGGGCTGATAAATACATCTGATTTTAAATTTGATGACAGACAGGGTTACATCCCAAATGGCATCCTATTCCCTATGTAGTGCACTACTTTAGACCAGAGCCCTATGGCACCCTATTCCCTATATGGTGTACTACTTTAGACCAGAGCCCTATGGCACCCTATATAGTGCACTACTTTAGACCAGAGCCCTATGGAACCCTATTCCCTATATAGTGCACTACTTTAGACCAGGGCCCTATGGAACCCTATTCCCTATATAGTGTACTGCTTTAGACCAGAGTCCTATGGAACCCTATTCCCTATATAGTGCACTACTTTAGACCAGGGCCCTATGGAACCCTATTCCCTATATAGTGTACTACTTTAGACCAGGGCCCTATGGAACCCTATTCCCTATATAGTGCACTACTTTAGACCAGGGCCCTATGGAACCCTATTCCCTATATAGTGTACTACTTTAGACCAGGGCCCTATGGAACCCTATTCCCTATATAGTGTACTACTTTAGACCAGAGCCCTATGGCACCCTATATAGTGCACTACTTTAGACCAGTAAACCATAGATCATTAAACCATACATCGTCATTCTGCCTGTCGTACGGCGTCATTCTGCCTGTCGAACGGCGTCATTCTGCCTGTCGTACGGCGTCATTCTGCCTGTCGAACGGCGTCATTCTGCCTGTCGTACGGCGTCATTCTGCCTGTCGAACGGCGTCATTCTGCCTGTCGTACGGCGTCATTCTGCCTGTCGTACGGCGTCATTCTGCCTGTCGTACGGCGTCATTCTGCCTGTCGTACGGCGTCATTCTGCCTGTCGTACGGCGTCATTCTGCCTGTCGTACGGCGTCATTCTGCCTGTCGTACGGCGTCATTCTGCCTGTCGTACGACGTCATTCTGCCTGTCGAACGGCGTCATTCTGCCTGTCGTACGGCGTCATTCTGCCTGTCGTACGGCGTCATTCTGCCTGTCGTACGGCGTCATTCTGCCTGTCGTACGGCGTCATTCTGCCTGTCGTACGGCGTCATTCTGCCTGTAGTAGTGTAGTAGTGGTAGTTTTTGTCAATATAGCATGTCTCTATGGACTAAGGCAGGTTATGGCATGTCTCTATGGACTAAGGCAGGTTATGGCATGTCTATGGACTAAGGCAGGTTATGGCATGTCTCTATGGACTAAGGCAGGTTATGGCATGTCTCTATGGACTAAGGCAGGTTATGGCATGTCTCTATGGACTAAGGCAGGTTATGGCATGTCTCTATGGACTAAGGCAGGTTATGGCATGTCTATGAACTAAGGCAGGTTATGGCATGTCTCTATGGACTAAGGCAGGTTATGGCATGTCTCTATGGACTAAGGCAGGTTATGGCATGTCTCTATGGACTAAGGCAGGTTATGGCATGTCTCTATGGACTAAGGCAGGTTATGGCATGTCTCTATGGACTAAGGCAGGTTATGGCATGTCTCTATGGACTAAGGCAGGTTATGGCATGTCTCTATGGACTAAGGCAGGTTATGGCATGTCTCTATGGACTAAGGCAGGTTATGGCATGTCTCTATGGACTAAGGCAGGTTATAGCATGTCTCTATGGACTAAGGCAGGTTATGGCAAGGTGTCAAATACTAGGCAGGGTTTATCAGGGTTTATCATACTAGGCAGGGTTTATCAGGGTTTATCATACTAGGCAGGGTTTATCATACTAGGCAGGGTATAGCAGGGTTTATCATACTAGGCAGGGTATAGCAAGGTTTATCATACTAGGCAGGGTATAGCAGGGTTTATCATACTAGGCAGGGTATAGCAGGGTAAATCATACTAGGCAGGGTTTATCGGGGTTTATCATACTAGGCAGGGTTTATCATACTAGGCAGATTATAGCAGGGTTTATCATACTAGGCAGATTATAGCAGGGTTTATCATACTAGGCAGGGTATATCAGGGTTTATCATACTAGGCAGGGTTTATCAGGGTTTATCATACTAGGCAGGGTTTATCATACTAGGCAGATTATAGCAGGGTTTATCATACTAGGCAGGGTTTATCATACTAGGCAGATTATAGCAGGGTTTATCATACTAGGCAGGGTTTATCATACTAGGCAGGTTATAGCAGGGTTTATCATACTAGGCAGGTTATAGCAGGGTTTATCATACTAGGTAGGTTATAGCAGGGTAAATCATACTAGGCAGATTATATCAGGGTTTATCATACTAGGCAGGTTATAGCAGGGTTTATCATACTAGGCAGGGTTTATCATACTAGGCAGGGTATAGCAGGGTTTAATTTGCAAATAAATTCATTAAAAATCCTACAATGTGATTTCCTGGATTTTTTTTTCTAATTTTGTCTGTCATAGTTGAAGTGTATCTATGATGAAAATTACAGGCCTCTCATCTTTTTAAGTGGGAGAACTTGCACAATTGGTGGCTGACTACTTTTTTGCCCCACTGTATATCTCACTGGTCATCCCCAAAGCCAACACCTCCTTTGGCCGCCTTTCCTTCCAGTTCTCTGCTGCCAGTGACTGGAGCGAATGGCAAACATCGCTGAAGCTGGAGACTTACATTTCCCTCACTGACTTTAAACATCAACTGTCTGAGCAGCTAACCGATCGCTGCAGCTGTACATAGCCCATCTGTAAATAGCCCATCCGATCTACCTACCTCATCCCCATACTGTTTTTAATTTACTTTTTTGCACACCAGTATTTCAACTTGCACATCATCATCTGCTCATCTATCACTCCAGTGTTAATTTGCTAAATTGTAATTACTTCGCTACTATGGCCTATTTATTGCCTTACCTCCCTTACTACATTTGCACATTTCTATTGTGTTATTGACTGTACGTTTGTTTATTCCATGTGTATCTGTGTTGTTGTTTGTGTCACACTGCTTTGCTTTATCTTGGCCAGGTCGCAGTTGTAAATGAGAACTTGTTCTTAACTACCCTACCTGGTTAAATAAAGGTGAAATGAAAATAAAATACTAGGTAGGTTTTGCTGGGTTTCCCCAAACTCTGTCCTGCCCCCCCCCGGTGCACGTTCAGCTTTTTGCCCTAGCACTACACAGCGGATTCAAATAAATCAACCAATCAACGGGCTCCCAAGTGGTGCAGCTCAGTGCTTGAAGTGTCACTCCAAACACCCTGGTTCGATTCCAGGCTGTATCACAACCGGCCGTCATTGTAATTAAGAAATTGTTCTTAACTGACTCGCCTCGTACAAAAAATTATAATAATTACAATAAATACATCTTCATGCTTAGATTATTTGAATCAGCTGTGAAGTGTTATGGCAAGAACCAAGAAGGTGGACCCTGGGGGCCCAGGACTGAGTTTGGGAAACGCTGGCCTAAAGTGAAAGAGAAGAACAAGGAAAAAATGAATTAAAAAAAACTCAGTGTGCTGTACCATTTATTTATTTCATCATTATGAGTTCAACGCAATGGCCCCTGGTCCCACACTGTAGAAGAGAAGCCAATGGCCCCTGGTCCCACACTGTAGAAGAGAAGCCATTGGCCCCTGGTCCCACACTGTAGAAGAGAAGCCAATGGCCCCTGGTCCCACACTGTAGAAGAGAAGCCATTGGCCCCTGGTCCCACACTGTAGAAGAGAAGCCATTGGCCCCTGGTCCCACACTCTAGAAGAGAAGCCATTGGCCCCTGGTCCCACACTGTAGAAGAGAAGCCATTGGCCCCTGGTCCCACACTGTAGAAGAGAAGCCATTGGCCCCTGGTCCCACACTGTAGAAGAGAAGCCATTGGCCCCTGGTCCCACAATGTAGAAGAGAAGCCAATGGCCCCTGGTCCCACACTGTAGAAGAGAAGCCAATGGCCCCTGGTCCCACACTGTAGAAGAGAAGCCATTGGCCCCTGGTCCCACACTGTAGAAGAGAAGCCAATGGCCCCTGGTCCCACACTGTAGAAGAGAAGCCAATGGCCCCTGGTCCCACACTGTAGAAGAAAAGCCATTGGCCCCTGGTCCCACACTGTAGAAGAGAAGCCAATGGCCCCTGGTCCCACACTGTAGAAGAGAAGCCAATGGCCCCTGGTCCCACACTGTAGAAGAGAAGCCAATGGCCCCTGGTCCCACACTGTAGAAGAGAAGCCATTGGCCCCTGGTCCCACACTGTAGAAGAGAAGCCAATGGCCCCTGGTCCCACACTGTAGAAGAGAAGCCAATGGCCCCTGGTCCCACACTGTAGAAGAGAAGCCATTGGCCCCTGGTCCCACACTGTAGAAGAGAAGCCATTGGCCCCTGGTCCCACAATGTAGAAGAGAAGCCAATGGCCCCTGTTCCCACACTGTAGAAGAGAAGCCAATGGCCCCTGGTCCCACACTGTAGAAGAGAAGCCATTGGTATCGGAGATCTGAATGGTGAGCTGTGTTGTATAGAGAACTCCGGTTAACTCTTCCAACACACCGACAGCATCATCTGGATATGTGTGTAACAAAGTTTAACATTCACCTTCTGCCCCAAATCCTGTCAAGCCGTCTACTCATACAGTTTGACACGTACCTTCGATAAATCCAACATCTGCACCACACAGAACGAACTGCAACTGCCTCTGCAACGCAATGCTGCACAACGCCGTTTCATTGGAAATGAATGTAATTCTGGTGTACCAAAATGCAATGGCGCTGTCGGTGTGTTGGAAGCGTAAGTCCGTGATGAGAACACCACTGTACCTGACTACTAAACACCTGGCACCCCTCAGCTGCACCTACAAGCCCTATAGATCCACACAATCAGCATCCCTATTTGGCAGGTCCTCCTCACTCCAGACTCGTCACCGTGGAAGGCACTCCTATCAGATATCACAAATGCTACACTGGCCAATCAGTGTTCAGTTCGATCCCAGTCGCTCGTGTCCCAATCAGGGTTTTGAGACATTTATCAGACCACGTTGATGATCCCACCCCCGGCCGACGCCCTCTTGCTGCAGTACGTGAAGCCGCTGTGATTGGTGGAAGTGCCGTTCATGTGTGATGTCTTCAGCTCCATCTGACAGGCAGCGATGGCCGCATTCAGCTCCACCTGGGCCCGATGGACCACGTAGAACATCAGACCTATACTGATGATGATCTGAGAGAGAGGGAAACAGAACCGTGTTTTAGAACCACTGATGATGAGAGGAGGGAGAGAACCAGAGGACAAAACTATTTAGAACCATGTAATTACTGTAGAACATGAGGCCTATACTGATGATGATCTGAGAGAGGACGAGGCAAGCTACCTGTCAGAAGATCCTATACTGATGAGGATCTGAGAGAGGATGAGGCAAGCTACCTGTCAGAAGATCCCTACTGAGGATCTGAGAGAGGACGAGGCAAGCTACCTGTCAGAAGATCCTATACTGATGAGGATCTGAGAGAGGATGAGGCAAGCTACCTGTCAGAAGATCCCTACTGAGAATCTGAGGAGGAGGCAAGCTAACTGTCAGAAGATCCCTACTGAGGATCTGAGAGAGGACGAGGCAAGCTACCTGTCAGAAGATCCTATACTGATGAGGATCTGAGAGAGGATGAGGCAAGCTAACTGTCAGAAGATCCTATACTGATGAGGATCTGAGAGAGGAGGAGGCAAGCTAACTGTCAGAGGATCCCTACTGAGGATCTGAGAGAGGACGAGGCAAGCTACCTGTCAGAAGATCCTATACTGATGAGGATCTGAGAGAGGACGAGGCAAGCTAACTGTCAGAAGATCCCTACTGAGAATCTGAGGAGGAGGCAAGCTAACTGTCAGAAGATCCCTACTGAGGATCTGAGAGAGGACGAGACAAGCTAACTGTCAGAAGATCCTATACTGATGAGGATCTGAGAGAGGAGGAGGCAAGCTAACTGTCAGAAGATCCTATACTGATGAGGATCTGAGAGAGGAGGAGGCAAGCTAACTGTCAGAAGATCCTATACTGATGAGGATCTGAGAGAGGAGGCGGCAAGCTAACTGTCAGAGGATCCCTACTGAGGATCTGAGAGAGGACGAGGCAAGCTACCTGTCAGAAGATCCTATACTGATGATGATCAATGAAAGGTTTCATTTCTTCATCCATCCAACATGTTCTGTTTCTGCCACAGTAGCTGCCTATGGGTCTAGTTGCTGATGAACATGTTGTTCTTCATCGAATGTTCTATTGAAAAAAAAAAAGTACAAAAAAGGTGTCTGACCTGAAGAACCAAGAACTGGCTTTCTAAACAAACAAACAAAAAGGTATTTGGGGGCAGTGTTGACGGTTTTCAGGACACAGATAAAGCCTGGTACTGGACTAAGAGGCACGTTCAATTGAGAATATCTAGTGAGTATACAGTACTTGAATCCAGGACTAGGTTTAATCTGGGTCTGGGGTTTAATCTGCGTCGAGGCCACCGGCCCCTAGGGACAGACCCCTGGCTCAGCTGCAGACTGAAGGTGCTACACAATGTCTTCAGAAAGAATTCATCCCCCTCGACTCATTCCACATTTTGTTGTGTTGCAGCCTGAATTCAAAATGGATGAAACAGTTTTCCCCCCCTTCATCCATCTACACACAATACCCCATAATGAAAAAGTTTGACATTTTTGCAAACTTTATAGAAAATGAAATACAGAAATATCTCATTTACATAAGTATTCACAACCCTGAGTCAATACTTGGTAGAAGCACTTTTGGCAGTGATTGTAGCTGTAGAGTCAATCTGGGTCTCTCCAAGCCATCCACACCTGGAATGTGCAACATTTGCCCATTGTTCTAAAGGAATCTTCGAGCTCTGTCAAATTGGTTTACTGATCATCGCTAGACAACCATTTTCAGGTCTTACCAGTTTTGTCTTAAATCTGTTTAAAAAAATCTAAACTAGGCCACTCATTCACTGTCTACTTGGTAAGCAATTCTAGTGTAGATTTGATCTTGTGTTTAAAGGTTATTTGTCCTGCTGAAAGGTGAATTCATCTCCCAGTGTCTGGTGGAAAGCAGACAACCAGGTTTTCTAGGACTTTGTCTGAGCTTAGTTCCACTCTTTCTTTTCTTATCCTGAAAAACTCCCCAGTCCTTAAATGATTAGAAGCATACCAATAACATGATGCAGCCACCACTATGCTTGAAAATATGGAGAGTGTTACTCAGAAATTAGTTGTATTGGATTTGCACCAAACACAACACTTGTATTAAAGGACAAAAAGTTAGTTGCAAACAGGATGTGTTGGAATATTCTGTAGGCTTCCTTTCTTTCCGGTCATTTAGGTTAGTATTGTGGAGTAACTACAATGTTGTTGATCCATCCTCAGTTTTCTCCTGTCACAGCCATTAAACTCTGTAACTGTTTTAAAGTCACCATTACCCTCATGGTGAAATCCCTGAGTGGTTTCCTTCCTCTCCAGCAACTGAGTTAGGAAGGACGCCTGTATCTTTGTAGTGACTGGGTGTATTGATACACCGTCTAAAGTGTAATTAATAACTTCACCATGCTCAAAGGGATATTCAATGTCTGTTTTTAATTTGTACCCATCTACCAATAGGTGCCCTTCTTTGTGGTTGAATCGGTGTTTGAAAGTCACAGCTCGACCGAGGGACCTCACAGACAATTGTATGTCTGGGGTACAAAGAAGTAGTCATTCAAAAATCATGTTAAACACTATTATTGAGGCCTCCCGAGTGGCGTAGCGGTCTAAGGCACTGCAGTGCTAGAGGCGTCGCTACAGCAGGGCCTCCCGAGTGGCGTAGCGGTCTAAGGCACTGCAGTGCTAGAGGCGTCACTACAGATCCGGGTTCGCAGCTGGCCGCGACCGGGAGACCCATGAGGCGACGCACAATTGGCCCAGGATCGTTCGGGTTAGGGTAGGGTTTGGCCGGCAGGGATGTCCTTGTCCCTTCTCACTCTAGTGACTCCCGTGGCGGGCCGGGAGCATGCACGGTGACACGGTCGCCATTTTTATGGTGTTTCCTCCGACACATTGGTGCGGCTGGCTTCCGGGTTAAGCGAGCAGTGTGTCAAGAAGCAGTGCGGCAGGGTTGTGTTTCGGAGGATGCATGGCTCTTGACCTTCACCTCTCCCGAGTCCGTAGGGGAGTTGCAGCGATGGGACAAGACTGTAACTACCAATTGGAAACCACGAAATTGGGGAGGAAAAGGAGCAAAAAAAACGACATTAAAAACACCATTATTGCACACAGAGTGAGTCCATGCAACTCATTATGCCATTTTTTAAAGCACATTTTTACTCCTGAAATTATTTAGACTAGCCATACATTAAAAAAATGTCTTGAGTCAATAAGTCTTCAACCCATTTCAGCTTAACATTTTTTATTAATTTGTAAAAATGTCTAAAAACATAATTCCATTTTGACATTATGGGGTCAAAGTCTGATTGGAATCCATTTTAAATTCAGGCTGTAGCACAACAACATGTGGAAAGAGTGAAGGGATGTGACACGTTCTGAAGGCGCTGTATGTTTTAGTCTGACGGCCTGCTGCTAACTCACCTGACGGCCTGCCGCTAACTCACCTGACGGCCTGCCGCTAACTCACCTGACGGCCTGCCGCTAACTCACCTGACGGCCTGCCGCTAACTCACCTGACGGCCTGCCGCTAACTCACCTGACGGCCTGCCGCTAACTCACCTGACGGCCTGCCGCTAACTCACCTGACGGCCTGCCGCTAACTCACCTGACGCCCCTGTAACTCACCTGACGGCCTGCCGCTAACTCACCTGACGCCCCTGTAACTCACCTGACGCCCCTGTAACTCACCTAACGCCCCTGTAACTCACCTGACGGCCTGCCGCTAACTCACCTGACGGCCTGCCGCTAACTCACCTGACGGCCTGCCGCTAACTCACCTGACGGCCTGCCGCTAACTCACCTGACGGCCTGCCGCTAACTCACCTGACGGCCTGCCGCTAACTCACCTGACGGCCTGCCGCTAACTCACCTGACGGCCTGCCGCTAACTCACCTGACGGCCTGCCGCTAACTCACCTGACGGCCCCTGTAACTCACCTGACGGCCGCTGTAACTCACCTGACGCCCCTGTAACTCACCTGACGGCCTGCCGCTAACTCACCTGACGGCCTGCCGCTAACTCACCTGACGGCCTGCCGCTAACTCACCTGACGGCCTGCCGCTAACTCACCTGACGGCCTGCCGCTAACTCACCTGACGGCCTGCCGCTAACTCACCTGACGGCCTGCCGCTAACTCACCTGACGGCCTGCCGCTAACTCACCTGACGGCCTGCCGCTAACTCACCTGACGGCCTGCCGCTAACTCACCTGACGCCTCTGGGGGATTTGAAAAGCACTAAGTAGAAATCCCATTGTATTATTACTGATCATTATTTTTTACCTGTAGACAAAGTATCTAACTCTGTTCTGACTCACCTGTAGACAAGGTATCCTTTGACGCACCTGAGACAAGGTATCCTCTGACGCACCTGTAGACAAGGTATCCTCTGACGCACCTGTAGACTGAAGACAAGGTATCCTCTGATGCTCTGTTCTGACTCACCTGTAGACTGAAGACAAGGTATCCTCTGACTCACCTGTAGATTGTAGACAAGGTATCCTCTGACGCACCTGTAGACAAGGTATCCTCTGACTCACCTGTAGACAAGGTATCCTCTGACTCACCTGTAGACAAGGTATCCTCTGACTCACCTGTAGACTGTGGACAAGGTATCCTCTGACTCACCTGTAGACTGTAGACAAGGTATCCTCTGACGCACCTGTAGACTGAAGGCAAGGTATC